>NC_056723.1:2027584-2177584 GCF_018831695.1 Puntigrus tetrazona | reverse complement strand
AAGATGTAAATACGTGCGTGCGAAACGACTCCTTTCACACGTGAGCCGATGATCTCCGGCATAACGTGACTGTGTTAATCTTTAATATTTTAGTGACTGTGTAATGACCGCAGAGTAATGACATATACGCTATGTTTACTGAAGGTGTTAATGGAGTCACAGAGCCAGCATCAGTTCACTTCCAGTGTTAATGGGGAAAGCAGAGAACGCAGTTAATGCAGAAAGCAGAGTGGTGTTCATTTTAAAAAATCCAGATGCATTAGCTGAAGCCAGATGAAGTACACGGTGTAGCTGTAGGCACTCAGGATGAGTTCGGGTCTAGAAAAGCTTTTGTGGAAAAGCACAGCACCATAATGAATGCAGGAAGACTACACGTCAAAAGGGTCATTTTTGATTCATAATGAATTTTCTTTCACCTTTCAGATTCATTTACTAGCTAGAACTACTATGAATGGCCAAACTCTCTGTTCAGTCCAGATGGACCGTAATTCAGTAATACTGCTACTTTGATGAAGGTTGGTAAACAAAATGTGTCAATGAAAACTTTTGATTAAATTAAATATAGAAAATAAATAAATAAATAAATAAATAAAAAATAAATATATATATATATATATATATATATATATATATATATATTTGAATCATGACAGAAGATAAAAAATAAAATGTATTTTTAAAATAAAATTAAATAAAATAAAAAAATTAAAATTAAAGATTACAAAATAAAATGATTTTAAACGGATATATTAGTGCTGTCAAAAGATCAAGTTTTTGTTGTACTGTGTATATTATATATAATGAGACACGCATACAGCATATGTTTTGAAAAAATTAACATGTATAATTACATATAAACATTTAATATATGTCATTTTTTTTTTATGTGTTTATATTTATATATGCACACATACTAAACCTACACAGTACACACACATTATGTAACAAAAGCTTTCATCACGATTAATAGTTTAACACCGCTTAAATATATATACTCGCACACACTAACAAAGTTATTGAAAAATAAAACAGCACAGCTTTTACCATTTTCATATCTCAATAACACACCCAATTAAATGGGACGGGCCAGAACCAGACTGACATGATGCATAATACTTGCAGGTCTGAAGGTGAACTCATTAAAGTGGTGACACAGCGGGAAGTCAAGGACGATGGAGAACACGAGGTGGAGAGATCATCCAGTCATCATTAAACTCCATGATGGAGGCCGCTGACAGGCCAGATCTTACAAAAGGTCAGCGATCATCTCCAGACGACTGCACACAGGTCACTCAGATCGCTGCGGAGACGAGCAGGCTGAGGTGAGCTCGTGTTCGGCTCTGATAAACGCCGGGTGAGACGAGACCACCGATGATAAAGGTCACATGTGTCTGCTTCAACCGGAAGTTAATGTATTCCTGTTTCAGGATCAGTCACTCCACTTACAAATGAGCTGGCAGAGTACCAAAGTACCAAAACGAACAAAAAAATTAAATAAGAGTATGTGTTTAGATTTTTCTTTTATGCCAAAATCATCAGGTTAAGTAAAAACAACAACTTTTTTTTGATTTTTTTTTTTTTGCACCCTTAGATTCCACCCTTAAATATTCTCCTATCATACGAAACTAAACATCAATTATTTATTATTTCTTTTAATCTTTCTTATCCATTGAAAATATAAGGGTCAACTGGGTTTTAGGCTAAATCATTATTTAATTTTTTTATATCAAATAAATATAAAATACAAAATGCGACCCTAGACCACAAATACTTATGTAAAATGAAATGATTAAAAAAAGCTTTTTGTGAAAATTTTAGTAAAAATAAAACAAATTAATATACAAAAGAGAGTATAAAATAAATAATAATAATAATAAAAACTATTACATTTTTTTATAAAAATGTACAAATTATTAATTAAATACAAAATAATAAGAAAGGATGAAAAAATTTTAAATGAAAATAACAAGCTCTAAATAAAATAAAGCATTAACATTTTAACAATAAATACAAAATAAAATTCAATTCAAAATTGGAAGAATACCATTAAGGGGTCAAGAATAACGGAACAAGTCCACCTTAAGTTTAGCCGCTGTAGTATAAGAGTTCAGATCTGTAGGCGGTTTATCTAAGACTAGAGAGCATCTAAAACCATCAAACCGTTAAACACACTTTATGGAACACAATTACCTCGAGTCGTCTGAGTTTTCCTGACTCAATCTGCCTCCCTCCTCTGGAGCACATCGCCGTGAGCTCAACACACCCACGGGAATCCCAGCGGCCAGACCGATAGCTCTCGATAAACAATCAGGCCCAACTCATTTAATCAGCTTTAACGGAGTAGAGCTTTATTGAGCTGAACGGGCTCGGCGAAAAACACCTCCACGAACAACGCTTCTCAACCAATCACGCATCAGGGACCCGTCAAATCCCACCAATCGGGAAACGGCCGAGGTCCCTCACGACCTTATGACATCAGCCGTGCTCATTTATGACCTCAATCTTCTCCTACCTGTGTGGGAGGTGAAAACAGAAGCAGGTACACTGATTTAAACGGCTCGGGAACATTCGAAGGTCAGAGAAACAAGGAAAACGCCTCGGTTGGAGTTCAGTGTTATCCCAAACCTTTTCGGTGTATTCCGGGGCGCGAAAAAACGGGTTACAAAACACAAAATATCCCACAAAATGGACTTTTTCCCACATTGTATCAAAAGTCATCTACAGTCTACACGAGGATCAGAACATCTGGGACAAAGAATGTGAGGACTACAAACGGCCCGAGACGCTTTTTGAGGAATCATAGAGGTGCGCTTGACGCACATGAAAGCAATCCCACACGCAGACGCGCTCAAAGTGACGCTAGCTTTTACAGAAGAAGAGAAAGCGTCCAAAAATACACATCAGAAAGATGCGGAGGAACCTGGATCGTTCACGACTAATTTGAGTCCACTCGTAAATCGCGTAAACGAGAAACGTTAGGTTTGATTGAATTCCCAGTAAAACGTGGAGCGCAGTCAGACGCGACTTACTGCGCCTCGGCAAGACTTTGATGTGAAGCTGTAGAACTTAATGAAAGGAAAGAGAGAGGAACTTTATGGGAGGAGGATAAATACGGGCATACATTAGAGCCGTTGTGTGTGAGAGTAAGAGACACACGACGTGGTAAGAGAAAACATTTCTCACGGCCTGACGGAGATGATCGCCGAGCACGAAACTCCTTCAAGAGGTTTCTTCGTCGTTTCTTGGCTAGTCGAACTCAAAACGCCCTCCTCGAGACAAAGCTCTGGCAGACACATCCAGGACAGCCTAGCTCTGCTAAGCACATTGCTACGCTCACGAAAACAAAAACAACAAGTAAACGTAATTAGAACACAGCAGCAACACGTTCATAATCATCCGAACGAGGACAAATCTTAATATCTCATATACGCTTTCTCAAATCAATGCGTCTCGCTCGAGGACTTCTATATACGCTAGTCAACATTTAAAGTGGATCAAGCGTTTCTGCCGCTCCAGAAGAGCCCCCTGCTGGCAGAGAATCGATCAGCATCTTCCAGCAACATGCGTTTTCGTTATTCCTCCATCTTTTATGCTTTCTGCAGCTCGGAGCACTTTTCAGATTCTTGATCTTTGGCTGACACGCTTTCGTTTCAATCTCAAGAATAATCAGTCCATGTAACGAGAAGTTGAAGATGTTAATAAGGTGAGCCTGGGAATCAATCTCCATTCTTATTTCTATAATATTATAGTTCTATACGAGGAGGTTTCACAGACACGGCAAATTAATTTTTCAGATATGTTGTTTTTAAGAGGCTTTTTAAAAATACTGTTCATATCGCTATCTGAATCATATAATTAGGAAGTATGTGATAAAAATTTTGGCCATATGGTCCAGCCCTAGTGTCCTAGTAATTTGCTTTTGATAAAAAGTGTTTTATTTTTGCATGACTATTTTTAAACTGGCCAATTATGGAACTGTGGGGTCAAATATTTTTATAATGACACTTAACTGAATAATTCAAGGGATATTTCGGCGATAAATAAATACATTTTTATCACTTACTCGATCTCAAGTCACGAGTACGAGCTTCTTTTCTTCTGTTGAACACAAAAGACGACATGCTACAGAATTTGGGTCAAACAGTCGCTGGTAGCCATTGATTTCCATAGTGTATAGTTTCCCCAGACTATAGAAGTCAATGGCTTCCAGCAACTGTGTGTTCATTCCCATTATTCAGAACGGCTTATTTTGTGTTCAACAGAAGTAGTATTTCAAACGGGTTTGAATTTCAAAACAAACTCAAACAGGCTCGAAATTGCAATATTGCCTTTATTTTCTATACATGTTGATCTACGCATAAATGGCCAGTCACAAACAGTCTCAGCTCAGTTACATTCTGCTCTCCAAGCCTTTCTTCCACATAAAAAAGCACAAATAATCCAACAGACGCTCGGGTTCGCCAGGCCAAGCACCTGCGGATACGAATAATCAACTTTCCACCCCCCACCGAAGGAATCAAGTTTACGAGAGTGTGGCAGAGCGGTTATGTTTAGGAAACAGCCCTTCTGTAGTTTTTAGGGAAGTTTTCGGGGCACGGAGCTGTAAGTTGGACTAACCGGCTTTAAAAGAAAATTTACTTCATAAATCGTCAGCAAAAGTAGCAGCTCAGTCTCTTCCTGCCTGGCCCGGGGCGCCTCCGTCAGCTCCCATAATGCATTTCTGTCTTGTTTAATTTTACGGTTGCTATTCCATAAACACAGCAGAGACGGTACGTATCTCTTCAGGTCTTTAGTGGAAAAACCAGTCAGGTCACTTTTTAAACCCAATATATATATATATATATATATATATATATATATATATATATATATATATATATATATATATATATATATATATATATATACATATATATATTATTATTATATATTTTATATACACACACATATACACACACACACACACACACACACACATATATATATATATTTTTTTTATACATTTTTATTATATATATATATATATATATATATACACACATACACACACACATATATATATATATTTTTATATACATTTTTATATATATATATATATATATATATATATATATATATATATATATATATATATATATATATATATATATGTTTACCTGCTCGAATGCAACTCTTTACTTAATTTTTTGCATAAAAGCACCTCTGTTTAGTATATATTTATAGATTGTTGTGGTAGCATGAACCCGGAGTCATTGTTCTGTCTTTAAAGGAACAAAAAAAACAAAAAAAAAACAAGAGAAAGAGCATTTGTGCGTGTGCGTAAAGAGAAGAGAGACGCTCCGATGGCATTGGAGTGTCACACTCTTTTTCCCGCCGCAATGAATGACTGAATGAAACCGCCATTAACATATGAAATAAATGTTAGCAAACTGTCAGAACGAGCGCCTTCTTGCTTTAAATGATCTCCTGTGAACTGTGAAAAGCGTTGAATTGAAATACTGCGTGTGTTCCTCAACCAGGCTGCCCTGAACTTTCAGTGCAACGACCCCAGGGATTCCTCAAGTCTCCTTGCAGTGAACCGCCGGCTAGATCTGAAAACACGGACAAGGCACTTAAACGCATGCTCGTGTGTGTGTGTGTGTGTGTGTGTGTTCCAGTGCTCTGCTACAACAACGTCTTACCTCCAAAAGCCCTTCAAATCACTCAAAATGCATCTTTATAGGTTGAGCCGATGGGTTAATAAGACTTCATCACGTTCGAGCATCACTCAAATGTAGATCGCTAACTCCTGAGGCACAAGTAATGATTCCTTTTGGAGTATGCAAGCGCTATTTTTCAACTACAGATGCACAACAAGGAAAGAATCGGAGGCATATCTACTCCCAGATTAGCACTAAGAGACCTCATAGAAGTTCCCTATAAAACACTGCATATGTAAACGAACAGTGATGCAACAAAAGAGTCAATAGGACCATTACAATCACGGATGGCGCAATTACATGAATCGTTCAAAAACGTGCTGCGTTCTTCTACATCTTAAGGGTTTCTGCATTGTTTTCATTTTAATTTTAGTATAGCACTATGCATATTATATAAAGGAGATGCCAATACGGTGTACAGTTCACATTTGAGGCTTGACGCTACAGAAAAGTCACACGTTTTTGCTTTTAGTTTGTTTAGTTTTAGTGCTTTTTGTTCATTTTCATCTAAAAATATGGCATGCGGTTGCTTCGAGAAACGGTATGCACGTGATGCAATGTAAATGCGAACAACTCAATTTTAGTGGAATAAATCGACAATTATTTTATCGATAATAATGATTTTATTGCGCCTGCATGCACATAAAAGCACCAAAAAAAAAAAAAGCTATCCCAAGCAACCACCCAGCACATCATTAAAACACAGGCTCTCATTTTCTTCAGAAAACTCAAATCCAGTAATCTGTTCTTGCTGTCAGGGGTCAGCCACAGCACAAACACGCAACTGACAGGCATTAAACTCCAAACACAAAAGGAAATAGAAAAGCTCTTCCGAGTCTTAATGTAGCATAATGCACTGATGCTAATTCTCCCGCTCTGAAAGCCCGAACGCGTCATTCCTCATCCCGAGCTCAGAAAAGCATCCTTTATTTCTGCCGGCAGCATACGGAGGCCAGATCTCAGAGATTTCACAGAGAAAGCACCTGACGACTGGAGAAATGAAAAGAGACAGAGTTTTGTTTGAGAATAAAGGCGGAACGCTGGTGTTTTAGGACGAGTTTTCCCCGAAGGCCGGAGAGACGGGCGGAAAAAGGTGAGGAACTATCAAACGTGTGAACTGCACATGTCGAACGCTTTATATGGAGTTAAAAGAGCGTTTCCCTCCAAAAACCTGAAGCGAAGCTCGCCGTTTCTGTCAGTGAGAAGCCCTGTAATGGAAGGGGAGGACAGACATCGCATTTAAGGCAGTAAGATCGGCGCAGAAAGGAAACTTAAAAGGGATAAACAGCAACTTTGTGTTGCTTCAAACCCATACGGAGCGAGATTATAAGTAAATAATGACACTGCTCAAAAGACTGGCCATTTTGGAGCTTCGCTTGCATTATAAAGAAAAAGCAGTCTGATCGTTCTTCAAATCGTTCTTCTCCAAAAATTGCAGGTTTGGATCAACACGAAAAATCATAAAATAGAATATAAAAAAAGGATATACACACAAATAAATGAAAAAAACCTAACGTTATCGGTTTAGTTTAACTTGGTGTACTAAAAGAAATTAAAATGGGGAAAAAAAATTAAATAAATGCACATGAAAAAATCTATATCTCTATACACACTCTATATATACACATACATATATACATATATATATATATATATATATATATATATATATATATATATATATATATATATATATATATATATATATATATATATATATACATATATATATATATATATATATATATATATATATATATATATATATATATATATATATATATATATATATATATATATATATATATATATATATATATATATATATACACACACTGTATATATATATATATATATATATATATATATATATATATATATATATATATATATATATATATATTATATATTTATTTATATTCTATATTATATATTCTTATATATATATATATATATATATATGTCATCTTTAACCATGCCCCAGTGAGCACCATGTCATCTTTAACCATGCCCCAGTGAGCACCGAACCAATCAGAAGCTCCCATCAAATCAATACTGCTGCACTCAGCACAGTAACATACTGTAACCCTGCAAACGTTTCTTATTCAACGGTGTTTGCAAAGTTTTACAGCTTTTTAAGGTCTGCAGATTCCAGCGGCACCCAGATCAATACATTACACTCCAGCACAGATCAATACAGCACAGAGCTGCAGAATCATACCAACTTTATAGCCTGTAAATTAGATTCACACACACGCTACAAAAAGAGCAAGAGCACACACCATTTACCCTACTAAAAATAAATCACAAACGCCTCAATTATTTCTCACAGATTCAATAACGTTGCAAAAAGTCTGCTCCTTGCCGTTAAACCGAAGCGTCTCGTCTAAGATTTCAGAAAAGATTTATTTAGATGCTAAAGTCTGCAAATCAAAAGTCCAATATTTCTCCCTGAATTCTTCACACACCGACAGATCCGCGCTTATATAAACAATTCCACCGATCTATACCCGTACTCTTATTGTACGACAACCTTTTATTGTCTTCTGAGGAACTTCGGAAGAAACATCCAAGGAGTTGATGCTCGAACGAACCGTTTAAAACCGCAGCCGCTGAGCTCTGGAAGCATCTTGCGGGACGCTACACAAACTGCATCGCACCAATCCTGGCTCTTCCCGTTGGAATCTCTTAGCACAACTGCGTTTCCTCCAGAAGTTAAACTAGCAAATAGCGAGAGAGCTCCGCTGGGCGTCTGTGAAGGAAGCGGAGGCTCCAGTCAGAGCAAACTGTGAAGGCCTGGCTGAGATCTCACCCTGCTGTTCAAACACACACTAATCCTGCTGTTAGATTCGTAGCATAGCGTGAAGCTGGACCCGCGTTCTGCTAAGAAAAACTCTGAACTCTGACAGAACGACGCTCCCAACGGGCCGAGAGAAATACAATCTGAGTTTTGAGAAACATCTTGCCATTTGCGTGTGCTTCAGACTATAATAACCCTATAAAAACATCCTTTTAGAATTTAAAAAAATATGGATTAAGTATAAGTAATAGCACAATACATCAAATCTTTTCAAAACTTTTTTATGTTTTGTAAGGGAGTCTCTTCTGCTCATCAAGGCTGTATTTATTCGATCACAAATTTTGAAATATTACTTATTGCTTCCGTGTCACCGGATCCTTCAGAAATCATTCTAATATGCCGATTCATAATGAGCGTTAGGACCGCTTTATATTGTTTTTTGGAACATGTGATAATCTTTTCTTTGATTCTTTGATGAACACGAAAGTCGAAAGAACAGCATTTGCTCAAAATAGATTTTTTTTAAACAATATTGCTGAAATATCCAGCTTTAGTCAGAGGAAAATATATAAAATTTTAAAAAAGTATAATAAAATAGAAAACATTAAATTGCAATAATATTTCACAAAAAAAAAGACTTTTTTTTGTTTGTTGATAAAATAGATCTAGATTTGATAAGTTTTCTTTTTTGAGTATCATATTTGATACATCAGGCTTATATTAGTACAAAATTGTGAGAATAAGGAGAAAAAAAAAAAAAGTTTAATTTAGAGGCCCAAATTGCAATTTGGTGCAGA
This sequence comes from Puntigrus tetrazona, assembly GCF_018831695.1. Taxonomy (NCBI): domain Eukaryota; kingdom Metazoa; phylum Chordata; class Actinopteri; order Cypriniformes; family Cyprinidae; genus Puntigrus; species Puntigrus tetrazona. The sequence goes on along the minus strand of NC_056723.1, from coordinate 2,168,288 downwards.
TGCTGGTATTACTATGGCCAAAATGAACAAATAAACATTCCTCAAGAGCTTCAGTCTAGCAAGTAAACATCTTTAAATATTACTAACAATATAAAAGTCGTTCTTGGGGTTATTTGCACAGCCTTTTTCACAGCAAAACAACATGAACCACAACCACAAGGTGACTATTCTACTCAAAGGCCTTTTACTTGACCAAAAAACTAAAAATCTCTGAAGACAAAAGACATGTCGTCTTGGTTGATCTACTTCAGAGTTCTGCATATCAAATTTGATAGAGTAGAGTGAGCTTAAAGGTCCGGCATTTCTGACACAGACACCTTTAAAAAAATGTACACCCTGCCTCCAACTGGTTCGAGTTCCAAAAAAATGGTTCGAGTTTCAGCTTTTTTTTTGCATCCATAACAAGCATTTTGATAGGAAAGAGTGATGAATATGAAGAAAATCTAAACAAAAAAGGCATATTTCAGCGCGCGAGGCCCAACAAGCGATCGGTGAATCTCATACCTGCCACTGTGAGTCGTGCCGTCCGGCTGCTGATGGTGCCCAGATTGTCGATGGTGGCCACGCACTGGTACACCCCTTCATCAGGCTTATTGTGTTTGGAGTGGACCACCGTACTGATGAGCAAAGACCCGTCCGCTAGCTGCCGCTTCCGGTCGTCAGCCACCAGGTTCAGGAACGTCCCGTCCTTCTTCCATTCCACCCTCACCGGAGCGTCGCTAGCGGCCGAGCAGTTCAGGACAGCGGGGAGGCCGCGAACGGCCAGCGTGTCGACGGGTTCGACTGAGAACCTGAACGGGGTAAAACCTCGAATACCAGAACCTGAGGAGGGAGAGAGAGAGAGAGAGAAGAATGCTTTAAAGGATTCACAGACTGAATGAGAAGCACTTTAGCATTTAAAGGGGCAGTTGACTTAAAAACGGAGGTTCCGAAACGCACAAAGAAACCTTTGAAATGCTAATAGATATTTTAAATAAAACCTGCTGAATGTCTAGGGAGACTTTCAACGAAGAAACGGAAACAACTCGTTTTATTAAAAACTAACACATTTTTTTTAATCTAATGGGGTTGGAACGACATGGAATTTGGAAAATTTCAAAAATTTATTTTTGTCATTCTCTCCCTTTCATGTATTTATTTATTTATTTTCTGGATTCATTTTTTTTCCCATTTGCACTCCATTAATCATTTGTTTAAACAGTTAAATTAATATTGAAACAATGAATTCAAATTAAGTTTTATTTTGACCTAATTTGGTTTAGCAATTAGTTTTCTGGATTCCATTTAATACTCCATTGAGCAAGATTTTATCCATTGCCGTTTTTAGAAATACATTGCTGTGCACTTACATTTTTCAGCTAAATAAATTATAATAAAACGTAAATACATTTTATTAGTAGTACTAGTAGTACAAGCACTACTATAACTTTCAGTAATATATTTCCATCACAGTTTCTTCAAGTTAAACCAAACTTTTATTTTGACTGGTTGCTGTGACGATGTTTCTATTTATACACAATAATACTACAATGATAGTTATTCTCAAAATAAACCGAAAATGCTCATGAAGTAACTCTCAGAGCCGTTCTAGAGATTACGCTTGTGTTCATATTAAGGTGGCTAACCTACTTTTGGTTTATTAATTCAAAAAGTTAGCAAATGTCTTAATTTGCCTTGTGCAGTAAATTCCACTTTTATGACCGGATTCGAAGATTCAGACCATCCTCTGTATCGAAAGCACACTTATATCGGAGTCTTGAAGCGACACTGGTTGCAAGCGACGAAAAAAAGCCATCGTAAAACTTGAAATGATACTCTCAAAAACACATGATTACAGCTTTCATCACGCTCTATTGTTGGCTAAGTGATTTTCATTCTGAAACATTCATGGGTTACAGTCCCTCACCTTTCCGCTGCGAAACGGCTAAAGCGAAACACTTCTGGGAAAAGTTATAAACCGACATAATTGCCTGACGTTTATAGTGACGTATAATTAAAAAACATAACGGCGTTCAGCCACCAACCCGCATTGTTCAGACAGCACTAATGGCCAATTATCTGCACCGGTGGTGTTGTGGGAAAAACAATTACGGCGAGACTTTCCACCACGTAGCAAGCAAGCTGCTTCGTACTTTAATTACGTAGGAGATGACAAGCTTCTCATGTTCGACACGAAGCGCGGAACACATAACAATCTGAGACGGAAGCTAATGCGTTCACCGCTTGCTTGTCGCGCAAGCTAATCCGGTCCTAGAAATGCGGTTTTTCGCCTGAGAGGCGTAGGCGAGAACCTCGCCACTTTAATGCTAGACGAAAAACTAACAATGCATCTAGCTTCAACAGAATTTTAGAATTGACTTGCATTTCTCTTAAAAGGGAGCGGGCGATGCATAGGAAAGCCACAGTCGCAGGCTAATTGTAGTGGAGCCAGCTGGGAAACATTTGGACTAACGTGGCCAAGCGCGCCCCTGTTTGCGGCTTTGGATGTTTGTCACGGGCTGGCTGTGAGTAATCGGATGGAGTCCAGAATTGCTGTTGGAGGGCAACAGTGATGCATCCTTGACCCAGAAGCCCCGAGACGGCCAGAAAACGAGGCTGCTGGGTTGATAAGTATAAGCTGTTAGCCTTAGTCTGCACACTTTGAGGAAAACCCACTTGAAAACCGCCTCAGTCAGCGAGACCTCTCAGAAAGGGGCAAGGGCTCTCCAGGGAAATGGCACAGTGGTGAATGAGAGCGGAAGAGAGAGATACTGACACGTTCAAAGACCGAAAGAGAACGAGAAGCGGCCTACGGATGAAAAAAAACGGCAGAGATACAAAAACAAAATCAAGGAAATCAGTTAAAGTGTCACATGCTATTTCCTTCCTCCCCCTAACGGACCGTGACGGGCTTCGGTTTGACAAACTGTTGCATTGTGGGAATACACACGAGGGGCGCAGAGACGAGCTTGAAAGGAAACACAATGACGCTCGAGGTGGAGATACAAGCGGGGATTCACCCGCTCTAGGGCCCTTCATGGGTAAGTAGCCATCAGCAGAACTTTAAACGCTTACTATTACAAACCTAAGAAAACAAACCCGTCACCAAATTCTGGTGACAAACAATCATTCGGCAGAACTAAAATGGGAAATGTATAATTCGCGTATTTCTTCCGGGAACAATTTTTTTTTAAATAACATTTTCATGTTGATTTATTAATATATTCTAAAACCCACAGTTTAAAAAATAAATTAATTAATACATTTTTATTAAATTAACTGAAATGAGATACAACTAAAATAAAAAATGTTTATAAAATGTTTAAAAATATTTACATTTTAAAATAAAAACTATTGAAACAAAATCACATTCTCTAGCTTTTAAGGCAGTTTTAAATAAAATATTTAAAAAAAAAATTAAAAAGCGACTACAAAAGGTATTATATCCGCATAAACCTAAATACAATAAGAAGCCAAGTATGTATAGGTGTAGTTAGGCAAATGAGAAGTTTGTCACAGGTGAAACATTAAACTTGAGCTGACTGGGGCTCAGTGTTTTGAAAGCAGCACAGTTTTTCAGGATAAAAATGGCTCATTTAGTCATCTCTACACACGTAATAGAAACCGTTTAAACGCCTGTGTCACATTTAAGATCCGTAGACCGCCGCCCAGTTAAATAAAGTTTTAGTAAGAATTGTGATGTAGTAGTGTCACGGACAGCAGTCTCTGTAGTGTCGGACACTAGCCTTGGCTCCTTCTCGACGGAGAAAGAACACAAGCCTGTCCTTCATCTCCATCTCCTCCCTTCATTTCACATTCACTCGAACCGACTCGAATCAGAATTAGAGAGTTTGCGCTTTCATCCGTGCTTTTCCTTTTGTCTTTTCATCTTCCGAAAGGCAATGGCTCTTTTCATTTCTACCTGACGCTTTCAAACGCTTCAGATAAATCAGAATTTGCTCGGCGAACAAACGGCTCCAAACATCAGACGCGTTGAGGGCAGAAGGGAGGGTTTTAACGCTGAAAGCAAAGTTGGAGCTAAAACAAAGTGCAGAAGCTGTCATCAGCACTCAACAGGTTATAAATAGCTGCTCCTCGCACTTCTTCACACTCATCGGCCCGTCACACTGTGCTGTTTTTTCCCCCCACAATGCCTTCCTGCGAGGCATTAGCATGTTAGGATACTTTACCTCACGCTGTGACTCAAGATTATAGATTCAGAGAGAAAAAAACTAAAAAACGGCACATGTAATCCATCTCCATAAGAGCGGAGGGGATGACAGGTGGGCCGCTTCACAGCAATAAAAGCGGGGCTCATCTGGGTGGAGTGGGGTTCCTCCCTCAGGAGTCCATTTCTACCTCATAAAACATGGAAATTGAGGATCCCAGAGGGCACATATACCACAATCCATTTCCACACCTATTGGTGACACCGTGAACCCAATACAGTCAGAATCTGGGCTGATCTATTGATTGACGCCAAGCGCCAATTCAATCAGCTAATTCAATTACCTTATGCTAATTCACGGGCTCTAGTTCTTTTTCGACGTACTATAATTTACTACATTTTTGAAACACTCCGAAATACCAGGCAAATATTAAATCTATTAGACCATATTTTCCTACCTCGGGCATTACATTTTTTGTCCGAAATGGACACCATTTATTTTCAGATTCTAAACAAAACGTGTTCGCGTCAAACACATTAAAGCAAATTATTGTGCCGACCCAATCAGCTAATTCAGCTGCCTCAGGGGTAATCAAAAGATAACTTCATTTTCAGAAAGCACCATAACAATAAGCACGAATTGCCTAAGGCATTGAACATTTGATCTTTCTGATACGGACACCGCTGAGAAATGTTGTTTTTTGGTTAACAAATGTATAAATAAATGAAAAAGTATATATAGAGACCAAATTTAAATATTAGAACTAAATTGTAACCTATTAAAAATAGATTTTTTAAAATTGACTAAATTTTTGAAATAAAATGATAGCAAATACCATCCATCCTTCCAGTATTTAATCTATACTAAAGCATGAATTCAATAAAAGTAGAGTTTCAAAGAAACAAAATAGAAATAAACAGCAAAAAATAAGAATGATCCATCCATCCATCCATGCGTGTAGTAATCAGTATTGAATCTATACTGAAGGCTTCTATATTTATCATGTTAATTTTAGTAACCTTAGTTAAAATTTAAAACCTGGATTTTACTACTGGATTTATTCCTATGCATTGAGAAGATCTATCAAAAGCAACTTGGAAAAGAGAAAAAAACCCCAGCAACAACAACTAGTCACCAGGACAGTACTCTAATGAAAGGCACATCTTTACGGTATCTACCAGTAAAAGGTTTATATTAATACCAAAAGGCGTCTCGTGTGAAAACCATCACTGCATGGGAAAAGAAATCTGAAAGCGCAAACAAACCGTTTACAAGACTGTGTTTACTGCATCTCATGCTGATGGAGGCGATGCCGCTGCTCTAGGGGGAGCGTCTGCAGTACGGTAATTGATTACGGCAAGACAACGAGGGCTGATTCTTCGCGCCCCACTCTTTCATCACTCACACGAGTGAGAACAAGCAGCCGGGCCCACGGGGGGCATTATGAGAGACCTCGGAGGGGCCTGTCAAATTATTTTCCCCTCCAAAAGAGCGGCGGTTTCAGCAGTCTTCAGGACCCAGCGGGAGGGGGAAGTCACTTCTGGTCCGTTGACACAATGGCGCTATTGAAGCGGGCTCCGACAAAGACTTTGCCATTAATCAAATTACAATAATAAAGGCCCACTGTTACACGCAAACGTGGCGAAGGCTCAACAGCGTGCAATCTGATGCGAAGCGTTTGCCCCGCGCTCGCTGAAGTTCAACCAACTTTCCCTCCGCTTTAGACTCCGTGACCTCTGGAAACACGGCACAAAAATGAACCTCGCCGTATAACTTTCTAGCGATCCAGCCATGCCGGATGATTTGGAAAACGCTTTCAGATTCCTTCACCTTTACTTCATAAGCTGCGGTCTGAAAGGAATACGTCCACCGCGAGTCTGTGGACGAGCAGGCCGTCTGAATCCATAAATCGGACTCTACCCTTCCCGTGCCCCCTTAAACTTTGTTTTCCAGCCCGAAACGAAATCCAAAACGCGTCCCGTGCCCTAAACGAAAGCGGCGGGAGCAGTCCGCAAGACTTCTATCCAGCTTCCAGCGAGGGACCGAGGCCAAGCAGAAATTGATTCTACACGCCATTAGCTCCCAACAGAACAGACGAATACAAAAAGCGCAGCAAAACGGCCCTCTCGAGCAGTAATTCCACACTTATCTGGAGACAAAGGCGCAATGGCAACAGGAAATGGAGGGTAATGATGACAAATAATAGTTCTGGAATCAATTAATCTCTGAGGACGTCCTCGGGGAGACAGAGGGTATCTCTCTGTAACAATGGAAGTCTCGATTCAAAGGTAGAATGAACGTTCATGACTAAAAGAGGCCGCAGAGGGACGTTCGATTTCTCTGCATCTCTCAAACACTTTCAAGATCTAGAAAATGCCTCCATATAGTGTCTGTGACTAAACATCGATATTTTAACCTCTGAATATAAATAATAAAAATTCAAAGGCTATACGTGACTAATTGCCATACTATCAAGAACAACTACAGTCAGAAAACAAACTTGAGAGAATCTTGCTGGTACTGTTGACATGTCCGTATCTAGTAGGGGTGCACCGATTCTGGCCGATGCCAATACGCTGATATTAAAATTTGACATTGCTTTGTCTAAACGAAATACATATTGTGATATGGCTTTTCAATCACATGGGTTGCAATTTAAATCAGGTTTCAGATTAAAGCATGTAGTTCATGATAGAGCAAGATTTTCAACATAAGCTTGATTGCTTGGTTACCATTTGAAAATAGAAAAAAAACCTCTGATAAATAAATAAATATTACTATTGCATTGCATTTATTTTCTTGTTTTTTTTTATTAAATACATATTTAAGAATGATCAAAATCAAACAATAATAATTTGTAAAACTAAATTTGTTTAATTGGTAGCAATGTGACATAAGTGGATTTTTTTTTAATACTTTTTTTTTAATCATGTCATGCTCACAGAAATTTAAGTAGCTTTTTTTGTGAACAGTATACACATCCTATAAGGTCTTCACATTCTACAAAAAGTTTTAGTGTAAAAATTTTGATTTTAATTATTTTTTTCTTATAAAATGAATGAATTTTATTTTGATTTTACCACTTTAATGCAACTTATAATTATGCAGATTCGCTCAAATAAAGGCATTTCAGTCATATGGTGAAATGCCTGTATTTTTCAAATTACAATATTGCAAAGCTTATATATTGTGCAACTATAAGTTATACATTGCTAAATCTAACATCAGCCAATCCTAAAGGTATTTACGCATCATGCATCCCTTATACTTTACTACCCGAATCAACATATTGCCCCCTCGAGAACCAAATTTTATTTGCAGCAATGCAAGAATCACGTTGGAATCACATCTGCATCTAGCATTTACGTTTACGTGTATGAGAATTGGACCTGTTGAAACGAGCGGAGGGCGCACGGCTCGCCTGAGGGGAAACATGCAGGTATTAGCGGGTAAAGCTGCTCGAGCGTTTCTCTTTCATTCTCTCTCTCTCTCTTTATCTTTTTCTCCTTGGGTGGGCACACAAGAAAGTCTTTGAAGTCTCACCTACCTCTGCTCAAATATTGGTTTTATTCCTGCGAGAAGAACTTTGCATCTAATCCCTTGATTTGTTTCAGTGAGCGCTGAGAATACTAAAACCCTCATACGGAGACAAAATCGTTTAATGGGTATTTATGAAGTGGGTTTTAACGTTCAGATATCGTCTCTGAAGATTTGAAGGACTAGCGAGTTGTTTGCAAGCGGATAACCACAGCAGAGTCACCATGGTACTTTTACCAGGGTACTATTTTTCCAATCCAGAGCCAAATATATAATACTGGGAACGGTTAAAAAGTATCGCTCATTTAAAAACCCACATTGATCAACTACAAGTTTGCAAGATAATCATACACCAGGACTATATCACCATAAAGCAGGTTTCGCTCGGGGACATAGAAAGCAGTTGGTGAGGTATGGGAGGTGGGAATTGCGTCGCCATGGTAACGCTCTAATGATGACTGACGCTTCAGATCAACCAATGGGAGAGTCCCGCTGGGAATGCCCTATCTAAACCAGGGACGACAGGTTGCCTCGGGGTTGTTTCTCTCCCAGAGAATACAAATTGACAGCGCTGACGTGGACCTCCTCACGGCCTCCTGAGGGGCCCTCGACGGCCGGCCCCCAGAGACGCTCTCAGAACCAGCCAGACTCGAGAGCCGATTGATGACGCAACCGACTGTTACTACATCAGCTGCACACAGACAAACACAGCAGAGCTCGGAGAACTTACTTGGCCATCTAAAAGACATTGTGTCTTTACAAGACGCTTTTGATGAAAGAGGTCACAGCTATCAATCACATATGATGCATCTCTGCTAAATTAATTAATGTCAATATAAATGTCAATTTATAATAAAATCACCTTAGAACAGATGGGCCAAATTGCCCGGTTGGTACAGCTGTGCACTGCAACAACTTTATCATCTTGTAAACTGATTTAGCTTTCAATCTGCTAAATAAATAAACGTTGTTGTTGTTTTTAATAAAATTATTAATTTATTTAAAATGCATTATTAATTTAATATTATTTATTTAACATTTTAATTAAACATGAAATTTTATTTATTTAAAAAGAAATAAATAAAATGAATAAATGCCCTCATTTAATCTGCCCCCTTGGCCTCAGATGCTACAGTTTTTCTGGTTCAAGACCAGCAGTTTAATGGGGTTAGGGACCATTTGTCCTGTCCAGAATGGCTTTTCTTTGCAGCAAACACCCAGAACGGTTGCAGATTGGGTACCAGCACCGTGAAAATGGGGCAAGGGTGCCCTATTTGTCATTTTATGGTTCGAAAGGGGATGGAAGAGTGACCCCAATGCACGCATACAACGGCTGCAATGCATTACTATCTACCAGTCCAAGCTTTATCAACCACAGTTGAAGTAGCTATTAGCCCCTCAATGATTCTTAAAGAGACAGGTCACCAAAATTGAAAATTCTGTCATTATTTACTTTCAAACCATTAAGACTAGGGCTCCTTATGATTGTCGCATGCAATATAGTGACATTTTCAAGGCCCAGAAAGGTAGAAAGGACATCATAAAATAGTCAACGTGACATCAGTGGTTCAACCATAATTTTACAACACAATGCATGTGGAAGAAGTCCATCTTACAGACTGACGCAGAACTGAAGAATTATTTTATATAAATTATATAAATAAAGGATAAAATATAAGTTCTTTCTGTTTTCTTTGTTTGCAAGATAATCATATACCAGACAATATCTCAATAAAGCAGGTTTCGCTCGGGGACATAGAAAGCAGCTGGTGAGATATGGGAGGTAGGAACTCGGTAACGCTCTAATAACGACTGACGCTTCAGATCGACCAATAGGAGAAATATTCTTATAGCTTCATAAAACTACGGTTGAACCACTGATGTCACATGGACTATTTTATCGATGTAATTGCGACTGGGCCTTGAACGTGTCAGTTGTTTTTCAGTCTAGTCAGGGTCAGAAAGCTCTTGGATTTCATCAAAAACATCTTCATTTGTGTTCAGATGACGAACGAAGGCCTTCTGAGGGTTTGGAATGACAAGAAGGTGAGTAATGACAGAATTCTCATACTGCACCCCAATGTGCCTACTTAGACTACGCCCTTAAAAGTATGTACTCTTTTTCTAATGCTTTTCACTGTAGTAGTGGACCAAATCTTTTGCCAAAACGCAATGGATTGTGGGCAATTTTAGCTATTTGTGAGTAAACGGATCCACATCGACCTGAAATACTAGACCACCCGGGGACTTTTGGCGTACTCTTTTCAACATACTATGCTTTGCGACGTACTTATTCTAATCCCTCTATACTATTTAGGGTGGGCGGTACGAACATTGGCACGCAGACTCATTTTTGGGTGACCTGTCCCTTTAACTGATTTGGACGACGTAATATAAACCAACTAATAGTGATATCGCAAACACACGCGCTAGCCTACTTTCCAAATGTGTGGACTTTATACAACGCAATTGCTGAGGCTGCCGTTTCAGACGGGACAAGAGACAGACGGAGTAAGAAAGAGAAAGTATCTGACAGAATGTCTGCGTCAACACTCAGACGCCGTCCAAAAAACCCCGCTGGCAGCCGTCCAGATTCACGCACGGCCACCGAACGCAGTCGGCCTCGTGAAGGAACCAATGGAGCGCCGCGTCGAGACACGCTCTCTTTCGGAGCTGATTAAACGTTGAGGAAAATGAGCCAAATGCCAATTAAAAGAAGGCGAGTCGAGGAACAACAGCAGAGGCGGCGGCGGCGGCGTGCAGTGATTTCATTAGTCTATATGCGATACATCCTGCGTGCAGTTTGGACATTGATTAATGAAGAGACACCCACAGCTCTATTAGAAAGCTCCAACGGCTTAAACACTCATGCAGGCCATAGCGTCTGCCATTGATTACTCTTAGAAGAGAAAAGTCAGTATCAGAGAGGCTTCATTGATCAGCACACCAATAAATAACCCATAACCGGCTTGTCATCAATATCAAATCCTGCAGAAACTCTCAAAAAAGCAGCACAAGGCATCGGCCCATAATAGGAGACTGTGAGTCTCATTACATTCTCAAGCGGTTCCTCGTCCAAAACCAACATCCACCGGTTCAATTTCTATCAAAACACAAAAACACACACAAACACTCCATTAAACTCTAGAAGCAGTGTTGTTACCGCAGCCTCGGGCTTTCAGACTAAAGCTTCATAAAACAATAAGCACACCATTGACCTTTCCTCGCTGACGCTAATGAAAGCCAGCAGGAGAGACGAGCTCGGTTAGGTTACCACGTGTGTTTATGTGGTATTGTGCGTTTGGTAGGCTAGCGTGAGGTTTAACGTGAGCATGCGAATGAGTCTGGCAGCTCAAACATTTAGAAAAACATTTGTAAACTCTTCACTTTCTCCCAGCGTTCACATTTCCACTAAGTTGTAACCTGGAAAAACAGGCTCTGAATTGGTTGCTTAAATCTGCCGGTACCGGTTACCGTTAGAAGCTATACAAAGAAACTACTCGGCTCTAAACTAGACTGGTCCCATTAAAAAAAAAACATAAAACATTAAAAAAAAAAAATACAGGCAATGAAACAACTTATCTAAAACAAAACCAAAACCTATTAACGTAAATTTGGTAGATATTGAAATAACTTCTGACCATAACATCAAAGCCAACTAGTTCCGCTGCAAAAGTACTACATATAAATAATTGCATAATTGTTATGTTATTGTTAATATTAAAACAATCGTCAAAAATGCTTTAGTTTGCACACTTCGTAACAGAAAAGGTTCAAAGTATTGTCTGTTTTTATGTGTGCATCTAAACTTTTATTGCATCCCATGACTATGTTGTTTATGAAATAATGTCTGTTTATGAAAAAAAAAAAACTATGCATGTGCGTAAAACAACAAACTAGCTGGACTAGTGACTAGTTGAAACTTTAGCTGGAATAAGGTAAAAAAAAAAAAAAAAAGTACAGAAAAAGGTTACCAAAAAAAAAAAAAAAAAAATTAATTGCTAGATACTTCAATGACTTCTGACCATAACATCAAAGCCAACTTAATAATGTTTAATAAATATTATACATAAAATATGTAATATATATATATAATTTTTTTTTAATGGTAACTTAAAGAATTAACTAACTAGCTTTGGTAGAAAAACAAAAATTAAATGAATAAAAAATATGTAAATAAAACTGAAAAACTAAAAAAATTCAAATAATGGATTAAATTTAAGAATATAAATATAATCCCATCCATCACATTTTCAACGAAATATGGAAATGAACAGCATGAGTGTAAATATCTGCAAGTATGAGTATGCAGAGTGCTAGTAAGTAACATACTAAAGTATGCATCACCCAGTGCCCGCTTGGTGCAGGAATTAGAACAGAAATTGGACAAACCCGTGTTCGTCCCTCCCCTGCAGCGGGAGAAGATATTCCAGAGCACCGCTGCAAATCAATGACCTCTGATTCTAATTCCTCCTGCGCCGATCGGCCTGCTAAGGTCAGCAGAACCCAAACGGACACTGCGGAGGTTTAATGACCTCCACGATCCCATCTAGAGACCAATAAGACATCAGCCACAGCGGAGGGAAAACAACAGCGCCTCATTCGACAAGGAGTTTAACACGATTTCACTCTGCGCACATTGTGCGACGACTAAATAATTCAAATCAGACAAGAGCGGAGAGGAAGACCGTTTTTTCCATTGCGCTTCTCCTCCTACCGATTCTTCTCTGTCGCTTTGAAAGGCAAGTCACATCTCTGTGTAATTACAGGCCTGATATCAAACCTATCTCTCGGAGAGCCCTAAGTAGACTGACAGTTTTTCGCCCTCTGGTTTTGGTGTTTTTTTTGTAGAGGTTTTCTCAACTCTCCCTCAAAATGCATCATTTAGTCTTTATCTCGCTCGTACAGAGGCATGCGGTCAAACACAAACAGCAAAGACCGGATTTATGAAGGTCACTTAAGGAGAAACATGCACTTCTAAAACTTCTGAAGTACACAAAAGTACATTAAGCGTCTTTACAATCCATTTTGTGCTGCAACCCATTTTACTTGAATAACGTGAAGGCATTATTTAGCGTTCCATCACTTCTTCAGCAACTGATCCTCTGCAGCGAATGGGTGCCGCCAGAATGAGTGTCCGAACAGCTTATAAAAGCGCCACTTCAGTTAGTCACTTAACATCTTGGGAAGCCAAAAGCTGTGTGTTAAGAAGCCAATCCATTTTTAAGAGTTTTTGACATAAGATTGCTTTCTCGAGTGGAAAAGTCTCGTCTGAGTCAGGAGAGAAACATGCACCACTGATCAAGCACTGTTCACAAGCTAAGACAGCTTTAAACGTTCCTACGAACTGGAGCGGTGTGGGTTATGGTGATGTTTTTATCAGCTGTTAGGACTCTCATTCTGACGGCACCCATTCACTGCAGAGGATCAAGTGAGCAAGCGACGCAATGCCACTTTTCTCCATATCAAAAAGTTTTCTCCATCTTGGATGAGGGCGAGTGAAAGCTCGGTTTTGGTGGAAGCATTCTTTTGAGAAAAAGAAATAAAAAAAAGTACTAATTTTAAAATGCACTGTATTGTGAGATACACTATTCCACGAAGTGTCCTCCGGCTATTTACTGCAATGTCTCCGATTCATCACTGGCTCCTTATACTGCATCTGATGTTTCTAAGCACCGGGTGAAGTCAAGGTTTTTTTTTTTATACAGCAGCGATGCAAGCTCAGATCCCAGCTGAGGAGTCACAGGGTCGCGTGAAGCAAGTGAACCTGCAGTACGGATCGACCCGAGCAGCAGAAATAAAACGCTGAGCGTGTGCGTGTCAGATGAGAGCACGCTGCCATCAGGTGCTTCACAGCTGAACAGAACGCCAGCAGAATATTTACCAGCCCGTCTGTGACATCTGTGAGCTCAGTGTGTGTGTGTGTGTGTGTGTGTGTGTGTGTGTGTCATTTCCTCTGAACCAAACACCTGGAGAATGTGCTGGATGGATGATGACTGCTGTACTCACGCTAAATTGCAGAATGTATGCGGCGCACTGTTGGGAATCTTCTGCAGTATATGCTTTGAATACTGAAGCCCCGCAACACACTTGCCTTGATCTAACAGCAGTGGGGTTTTTTTTTTTTTTTCCTGTTTCACATTCTCAATGTTCGGTTTACAATCTAGTAAAAAAAATGCACAAGAACGCGGATTAGAAACGGTTACCAAAAGCCATGTTTTTGACGGTTGTTTTTTTAATATACGTTACAATCTGGTATACATTTATTGTTTTTGAATTAGTTTTTATTTTTAAGTTTTAACATAAAAGTTTGTGTTTACATAATGAGTGTACTGCATATATTTAAAGACACAAATATACAGTATATATTTATAAAATATTTACACATACTTGCATTTGCTATATATATATATATATATATATATATATATATATATATATATATATATATATATATATATATATATATATATATATATATATATATATATATATATATATATATATATATATATATATATGTTTCTTAAATATACATGGATGTGTATGTATTTATATATGCATAAATACACACAAATTATAAAACATACTTTGGATGCGATTAATCGTTTAAGGTGCTTCTGTCAGATTTACTTATTCTTTAAATCTATTCATTTTAGTCATTCTGATTATTTAATTTAACATTTCAGTTATTTGCCAAGGCGATAATTCTACTCAGAATTTTTCAATTGAACATTTAAATATACATTTCATTTAAAATATAGTTTAAATGAATGAAACGATGAATAAATGCCATCATTGACATGGTCATGACCCCCTTTTCCAGGTAAATGACTATAAGGGCACTTGTTGAATTAAACATGGACGTGTGGTCATGTGACGACGCAGAACAATCGGAACTGAAACCTTTATCACAAGCCTGCCGTTTACTATTAATAACAGCCGGTGTATACCGTACGGTATGCCATTAGCGTTAAGCTAGCACACCGATTCAAACATCTCTGAGCCTTAGCATTCGCGTGCATTTACATTAAACTCTCCAGATTGTGTTGCAGGCACCCCTCGGTTTTCTTGCGTGTTGAGGACGAGAACCTGACGGTGTTCGGTGCTCTATAGGGTGAGATTAAGAACAGAGGGGAAGACATACATCACTGCCTGCAGAGGTGCTAAGATGATCAATCAAGCCGAGAGAAAGAAGGTTTGAGACAGGGGTCCGGGGCCTGAAGCGGCGCACGAATTAAACCTTAAGAGCCGCGTAACTGATCTGGGAACAGCTTTGACATTCATCTTGACAATAAGATTAGAAGAGATCGGAAGAAACTGAGCTCATGTCAAGAAGTTCAATCCCATTCCAAACCCTTGTTAGTCTACATAACTAACAAACTTCTAGCTGAAATCGAACCTCAAGAATAACGGATTTCATTTCAAGTTGACTTTTTAAATTCTTAAATTAGTAATTAATATTGTTAGTATACCTAAACTAAAACAACTAGAACATTGGCTACAATAGTTCACTTTCAGTCCATTGCAATCATTTTAATTTTATCCTCAAAGGCTCCTCAAAGGCTCGCTGTCTTATATTTTTCATGTTTGGAGGAGAAATTCAGAATAGTGGTCAATCAATGGCCAGGACCTCAAGTCTGTGTGGGGAAACCTCGCTATGGTTTGTAACGGCGGCATTGTTTGAAGTTTAAAATAAAGCCAAAGTGCGTTAACGTCACACTAAATAAATGTAATCCAACAGTACTTGTAAAAACTCTGTTGAATGTTTTGGCTGGCTGTTGAACGCACGTGTGCAGTTTAATGCTTTCCTTGCATTCAGATGTCACGCATGCATTCGCTACACACCGCAAGAGCACACCGAGGAGCCAATCTGATGCCTTCGAAGTGACTTTCCTGTCGCTCGCGGGCCATACAGCCTCTTTAAGCGAGATAAAAATGCAAGCGTGCCGTATAATCGCTCACTGATATGAGCCATATGGACCGAGGTTTTACAATCAGGTGAATCTCGGGGTTTAAGTAAGCCGCCGGCTCTGACCTACACATCGTTCTTGCCCGGCCCTAGAGAGGATTGCGTTTACGAACAAGTCTGATGAGTTCAGATTAACACGACCCCCACCTGGGCCGGGGGCAGATTTAATCTAATAGGGCCAATGCTAGAAAATGATCCACGACAACCTCTTCAAAAGAGAAATGGGGTTATCGGGGCATTTCCTTCCATTCATCTGTGACCGCAACGGACGCCACCCGATTAATGAGAAATCCGTGCCCAATCAAAAATCTGATTTATAGTCATGAGATTACCAGGTTTTGTTTTTTCCGGTCTGAAAGTGACTTTGAGCGGCTCCAGCAAAAGCATTACTGAATATTATTTAGAGATTTGCGCAACCTTATTTCTTTTCGGGAAAAGCTACCGTGGGGGCGGTGACATCCACAGAGAGATACTCTGGAAATGTCACGGTTAAAAATCATGTTCTAAAGGGCATCCTCAACAACATAAAAGACGCTGTTAAGAGGCCAAAAATAAGCCACGAAATCAAATCGGTCCTGTTTACTTCAATGCAGGCTTGTGGTCTTGTTGGAAACGATTTATTGGCGCTCGTTATTCAAAAAACGAAAATAAATCGTTTGCCTTCATAATCTTTCATCCAAATGTAATAACTCACTCCACCTCCCAAGTGACCTTTGCTAAGCCCTATCTTAAGAAATAATACCTTAGTTGCCGTCCTGCCATTTTCTCAGAAAGGCTCCTTGCTAATGTCAGTCTGTGGAGGATTTGCGTGGCTGGATAGTTTCGTGCGTAATTTTCTCGAAATTGCCAGAGAACACGGATCCCCCGTAGACTTTGCAAAGAGTAAAAGCCTAAGAAAACGCAAGTTAGCAACGGCGACCAAGAGGGGCGGAGCTTAAAGGGTCGATAGCAAAAACTAATGACGGGCTTCTATAACACCTCGAGCACAGCTTGAGAGAAAGAGAGAACGGAGCGAGAGAGATATAGAGAGAAAGAGAGAGAGAGGGCAGAGGAGCAAGCGATAATGAGAAGGAGTAAATGATTATTATAAATGAACTCTATTTAACACCTGTGCTTCTGGGGCTAAATTTAGTCCAACTCCTGCCATGACCGTCTGTGAAGCGCGTCTGAAAAGCCACGGAAGCCGATGGATAGACCGAACAATATTTAGTTAAATAGTGAAGTAGCTTTCATTACTACAGAGCTTTATACAACACAGACCGTGTCAAAGCAGCATCGCTGTGATTTACCATGACTCCGTAATTGATTGTGCTTTTCCCGTTCGTCGCAATTTAATTGCGATCGCGATAGCGCAGTAGATAGGACAATGTAATAACGGACAATAGAAATGGAACCACAGAACAAAAAAAAGTGGAAAGATAAATAGGGAAGGCTATAGGGAAGTTAGCGGAGAGAACCTTTTTATCAGTAACTGATTACGGTGGCATGCTATGCACGCAAGCGATTTCTTTCTTAAGGAAATTGGACTGTCATCACGCAGCGCTAGGTTTCGCCGTACACTTCGAGTCCGTGGCATGGCCTTCTTTACATAACAGGAGGAAATTGCATATGCATATGTTCATTGCCGTGGCAATTTTAGGTAAGCCGCCATCATATATTTCAAATCTTTTAATCCCTTACACAAATAGTAGTATTACACTACGGCTCTTACATTGTATTACATCTCATTTAGCTACGTTTCCAAATATTTCAGCAGAATTTTTTGCTCCTTGGTCCTGGAACAAGCTGCAAAATGTACTTAAATTAGTGTTTTTTGCCACCTCTGGCTACTTTTAAACATCTTTTGCAATCCGTTTTAAAAGGAGACTTGTACGCGTTTTGCTTGATCTTGTATTAATTGTTTTGTAATAGGTTTTATGTAGAACTTCATGTGCTTTCGTCTTGACCAGTTGTCTGTGAAGTCTCAATGGAATTTCCTTGCTAAATAAAGGATAAATTAATAAAAAGAACAAAATACAAATGGTAAATAGTGATAGACTGACAGAACCAAGAATAACATAAGACAGTAAGCAAGAAAGACAAAAGCACAGACATTATAATAGATGGAGAGACAGACAGACGCATGAATAGCATGACAGGAGGACAGATAGATGTACAGTATAGACTAAGACAGACAGACAGACCGATAGATACATAAAATGAGAGATGGAAAGAATGATAGAATAACAGATGGGCTGACAGATGACAGACAGATAGAATAACAGATGAATAGACAACATGGCATACAGATGAATAAATAAATAATAAGAGGAAGATCAACTAATAGATACAGAGACAGACAGACAGAAATGATACAGAGAGACAGACAGACAGACAGAAATGATACAGAGAGAGAGAGAGACAGACAGACAAAAATGATACAGAGAGAGACAGACAAAAATGATAGACAGACAGGAATGATACAGAGAGAGAGAGACAGAAATGAGACACAGAGAGAGAGAGAGAGAGAGAGAGACAGACAGAAATGATACAGAGAGAGAGAGAGAGACAGACAGAAATGATAGAGAGAGACAGACAGACAGACAGAAATGATACAGAGAGAGACAGACAGACAAAAACAGACATGATACAGAGAGAGAGAGAGAGACAGAAATGATACAGAGAGAGAGAGAGAGAGACAAAAATGATAGACAGACAGAAATGATACAGAGAGAGAGAGACAGAAATGATACAGAGTGACAGACAGACAGAATCTTAAACATGTAGAACAGAACTATTGACAAACAGGACTTAAGATGAAATTCAAATCGTACAATAGAATGATAGACAGACCGTTAGAACAACAGATGGACAGATTTACTCGGTGATGATTTTTTTTCTTTTGCACATTTCACACACAATCTGGATCGCAGTGCTGTTGTCGGGATGACCTCCCGCATAACAAGAGATGTTCCTGAGCACTTAGCGAGCAGATTTCCTTCAGAGCGAACGCCTACATTATTGAAAAGCTCTGTTCAGGAGAGACGGGCTGCGCAACCGAGGGGCTCTTATGCCTGGGGTTCACCCGAAGGTGAATCCACGAGTCACGTGACGTCTACAGAACCCGCACGGCGGAGTGGGCTGACCCGGGACAAGGCCAATGCATGATGCCTGAACGGAGAGCTAAATAATTCATCGTCACCCTGGACTCCGTGTCAGCGGCTCTGGTAGAGGAGATGATATTTATGGAGCCCCTCGGGCCCCGAGCCCGAGGAACACGGGTCCGTTTATGGCGAGGTACTTAACACTGATCTAAAAGAAGCTTTTAATTGGAGTCTAAACTGAGGTACTGAACAGAAACTTGTGCTAAATGCCGCATAGAAGTATCACAATAAACACAACACATTTTGAAGGTGAAAATCTGAAAGAAGTTGATGTATAATAATACCAGGCTAAAGAGAAAGTCATGCATACTACATGGAACAGAAAAAACCAAACCATAGAAAGAACTATAAATCTTTAAGGAACGAGACTGTGTTTGGCAAGAAATTGCAGCATGTTGAGTCAACAGAGAATGAATGTAGCAGAGATCGAAAGCACCGACTCACTGCTTCATCGTTCTCAGCGTGAGCAGATGTTTTAAAAGTACGGCACTCACCTTCACATGTTAGATTCTGGAAACCAAAAAAAAAAAAAATGATGATGAAATCAACCTGGCGCTGTGTGCGGTTCAAAAGCAGAACGCCTGTGTATTTGGCTTTGCTTGTTGATAATGTGAGAGATCTGCTGCACACAGTTCAAACCTTACTAAATCACAAACTCCCAACTCTAATTTGGCCCATTTTCATTAGTGAAAATAATATGATTTTGCTCATTTCAGCGTAAAAAGTCAAGTTTCACACACTAGAGAATATTTACTGGAACACCCTCATCGCCGATGTGCGAGTTTGTTTCTTCGTCAGATTTGTAGAATTACATCAATTATATCTCCAATGGATGTGAATGGGTGCCGTCAGAATGAGTGTCCAAACAGCTTCCACAACACTCCAGTCGTTCAATTAACCATTCATGAAGCAAAAAAACTTCCAGGCGAAGTTCTAGTCTATGATTGCTCGGTTTCTAATAAACACACAGCTTTCGGCTCCACGAGATATTAACTGACAGACTGGAGTGCTCTGGTTTACCGTGATGTTTTTAAATCAGCTGTTTGGACACTCATTCTGACGGCACCCATTCACATTAATTGGTGAGAAAGTCACGGAATGCTACATTTTTTTTTAAATTCCGAAATCTCACTTAGCATAAATGCGGCAATCCGCTTGTAGACACCATTTAATTCCTCACAGACAAAATCAAGAACGACCCCAGTTCCTAAAGAAAGTGTTTAGCGCTTCTTCAAAATGTCTCTGAGAAATGCGTCAGATCACAGAAGAATAACGAGTTCAACTAAAACTTCCCGAACACCATTCCATCCGAAACGTAGAAACCCGAGCACTCAGACTCCAGATCACCCCAAGACCGCATTTACGTAGATTTAACAGTTGAATCTTTGGAGGTCGGATCAGTTGACATCTCCGCGCGGAGGCATTTGAGAGACGCAGATGAATAGGGCAGAAACGCTGGATTACCGCGCCATTACAATGCAAATAGATTTCAAGGTGGGTCGTCGCCATGACAGCGAGACACCGGCATCGTGCCGCTCACAGGCATTCGTTTAATAACTAAATTAATTTAATGCAAAGGCTGCCATAACACGAGATTTGATCCTCGGAGACGCTCGCCTGAGAAAAGCTTACGTGTGTCAGAGTCGGTGGGGGCGGAACGTGAGAAAATAAGCGCACAAATAAACATTCTGGGCCGTGTAAGCTGAATCGGTTTGGTCACGCGGGGTGAGCGCGAGTGCAGTCTCATTCAGAGAAAACGAACGTGCTCGTAACACTCTGCTATACCAGCGAGACACTTGATATGCCCGCCAGCAAACAAACTCTGCCAGGACATGTTTAAGAGCTGTAACACACTTGCTCACACACACACACACACACAGGACTCTTCCAGGACAGACTGACTGACTGGCACAAATCCTAAGGCTTGTCAGAGATAAGGTTACAAAACCAATATTGTCCTACGCGTGGTTATCTCATAGCCTGCAGTAACTTTATTACAACTGCGTTTACCAAAGGAAATGCAGCGTTGCTTTAGACAAAGTGACCTCAACCTTTGCAGTCATACAGCGATTATTTCAGATGAAAAACAAACATGCGTAGAAAAAAAAAACATGATGCATGATACGAAATATGAATAAACATTAATACAATACGAAAACATTTTAAATGCTAAATATAACAATTGCAGCAAAAAGTTAACGTAATACATTTAATTTCTTCTATAACGTTCATGTAATTAACATGAGGGGGAAAATGCATCAGAATTTAAAATTTGCTAAATTATCATGCATTTCTGTAGCACTCATAAAAAGTTAATTATCGTAATAGGCTATACAATTTATATATGCATCATGTTTCTCTATATATAGTTATCTATAAATAAACAACAAACACGGATATAATAATACAATATTAAATATTTGTATCTCTAATATTTATCACGTGTGTGTGTGTGTGTTTGAGAGAGTATAAAAATCACATGCAAATTGCTTTTAATAGGGAAAAAAAAAAACCCAACAACAATTGATTCACAAAAACCGAATCAAATCCCCCTGAATCACACTCGGACTGTGACCGGACTCGAAACAAACGACTTCTTAAAAGCTCATAATAACTTGACAAAGAGTGGCAGCCAATTCAATCAAGTATAATAAATGAGATGTAGCTATATTAGCAGGGAAGGCGGGCCAGGAATTGAAAGGACAATAATTCACTGTATGACAGGTAGTGAAGGACCTGTTTCTTGGACGCGGCAGAGCTATTTCTCCTGGCCTGTCTGAGGCAGGGTTATTAATTAGCGCTGAATGGAGAGTTAATGGGCGCTCGGAGCGAACTCTTTTGGCGTCACCATGACGACTCGAGGCTGAAAGAGCGTGGCGCTACGCGTGAAGAAAGTTGTTCGCGGGAGGACTCTGGACGCCAATAAAAATGTCTGCGCTGACAGAACGACGGCGGCGCGCGGCAGGGGTCTTCATTAGGCGCTGACGCGGGGCGACTTCAAGAGCGCAAGCGCCACTGGAATCCATCGTAAATAAAGCATCACAACTGCTCTTAGATCGGACGACAACAAAGAGCATTTCTGTGGATTCTGAAGATCAAGTTAACAGGCCGTCATTACGGATTCAGAAAAATCTTACTAATCTGAAGGTTTGAGAGCAGATGCCAATCGCTTACTGGTGCGATATATAATCAATAAGCAAATAGATGCACGCACAATCAAAAGGAGACTTCAAGACAGCTGCGGACTCGCCCAACGCTTCCCAACCCAGATTCAAAGAATCAAGTTGAGGGTTTCCCACCAAGGACAGTGTGTATAATTCATCCTCAAATAAATAAACCAGGGGCAACAGCGCTGCCAAAGGCCCCAGATAGCTTACCCCGTATCAAAGCAAACATTAGACCCAGAAACACGCCGACAAGCAGTTCTGCCGCTCCGCTAAAATGGAGCCGTACGTTTAACCTGCCTGTATCAATCTGTGTGACGTGGAAAAAAAACTACATCTCGACAAATGCTATCATGTCTAAGCTAACAGGGAGATGCCCACCGCATTTCTACAATAGCTGACTACTGAAAAATCTATAGCTTACGGCTAATGGGTTTCCATGCCTTTTTGCAGGCACATCTCGAGGATCCTTCTAGTTAAACACCGGGGTGTACGTGGGATTCAAAAATACGCAATAGACGATGGCTCTAAAAACGACAACAACAAATCATAATTTTAAGAAGAAAAAAAATGGAAAGCAAAAATAATAATGATAATATTCAAAGGAGAAAATTACTTTAAAAATTACAATTATATTATATAAAAAACAACATTATTATTATTATTATTATTATTATTATTATAACAACAACAGAGGAGAAAAAGGTCTCCAAAATATTAATACTATTATTTTTTATTATTATAACAATAAATGCAAATAACATATTTAATACATGAAGAAGAAGATTGAGAAAACATTATGATTATTATTATTAATAAAAAAATATATTGAAGTCAATAAAATAATAAAATAAATTTTACAATAACTATATTACTATTAATAATAATAATAATAATAATAATATTTTCTGGACAATAGTCCTATATTAAACAACAACAACAACATAACAATAATAAAAATAATAAGATGATTGAGAAAACTAAAATTATAAAATTATTATTATTATTATTAATGCATATTGATACAAGTAAATAACATGATGCAATTAATAACTATAATATTACTATTATTATTAATAATATTTTCTGGACAATAGTCCTATATTAATTTAATGACAACAACAATAATAAAAAATAATAAGATGATTGAGAAAACTAAGAAACTACAAGATGATGATGATTAATTAATAATAATAATAATAATAATACAATGACTACAAATCTTCTTACAAGAAGTTTCTTAGCTTAGCTGTCGGCTGTTTACAAACTATCAAAATGGCTTCAAAGTGGCTGCTCCTATCGGATTTTACAGCCGGATCCATTCGTTTTATAAGAGATAAATATTTTATCCGTTTACTTAGGAATCTGACAGAACGTTCCACAGCACTGACATCAAGAAGCTCATTAGAATTCTGCTCATGTCACGGCCACGGCGCTCTGAAATAAGGGTCAGTCCATCTCAAGCGAAACAGAACGAGCCGCTCGCTCCATACAAGCCTGAGATATGGGCCTGGCTTCATCTCAGAGCTGCTGCTCACTCAAGTGCTTCTTCATGCCGCTCCGAAGCGAGCTCTATTTTCCCAGCGACTGCACCCGGCAGGAAAAAGGCAGGTGGATAAAGAGAACCGGTGCTGGGAAAGGGGCGGCGGTGGGTTTCTCTCGACCCAAACCAAACCACACATCTGATCGTTACGAGGCAGAGAGAGAAGAATGAGACACAGAACGCGGTTTAGGCGGATCGCCAGGATCCCGTTTCACCAGCCGAGAAGTAAAAGGTTCACGGCAAACTGTTGAACTCCAGACGGAACAAAACACACGGAAAAACAAAAGCGCGACATGAACTTACAAATCAGAGAGAAACTTGATATCCAAACTGAAGGCTAACAAAAGAAATGTTCACGGTTTAAACACAATTTAAGCTTCATGGAGATTTACGGCCTGGTTGTGTAGAGAACTAGAAAAGATTTTTAGAAAAAAAAATGATCACTGCTGTTAAAGTATTTTTCATAATATTTATAGCATGAAAATAAACCAAAAGCAGGAATGAGTTGCATTAATAATTTAATAAAAGCCCATATAAAGTGTCCATTATGCTGTGAGTCTACTCTCCTATGTGATTAAACGTCTGGTTATGCATTATCAAAATAATACACTACTTTATCAACCTCTTGCAACGTGTACAAGAAAGTTACGGTCAATTATAGAAGTAATTCTTTCCTATAAGTAATGTGGCTGTACTTCCTTTCCAAAAATAATTTATTTTAATGCCTATTGCACTGTCCCGAGCACCTCGATTCTTAAGTCAGCGCAATTCTGGAGGAAGAAACTGACGTGGCAATCAGTCGATACAGCTTAACTCGCATCGAACCTGGAAGATTTCTCGAGTCTCCTGAGCTATAAAAGAGCGATCTCTGAGCAATAACATTTCTAAAATCATCACAGAGCCATCAGTGAGTGTGTGGGAGGGCTGAAAGAGTCCTGCTGAGGAGGAGAACGGCTCTTAAAGTGGGATGTTTACAGAACACCTGCTCTGATGGTGTGTGTGTGTGTGTGTGTGTGTGTGTGTGGTCTGCCATCATCAGCTGCACCAACATAAGCACACTATAAGTAGCTACTAGTCTGAGAAAACGGCTTTGATTCCCACAGAACAAAACAGACTGACAGACAGACTGAGGAACGCAGAAAACAGTTTAGGAACAAAATGTTTAAATTCTGGCCAATGAAAAAAAAATTATAAATAATTTAGTAATAAAAGTAAAATAAATAAACATAGGCATGCTTACATAAATGTATATAAATTGCAAACAAAACTCAGTCAAAGTTGCGTTTTTGCTATAAATAAAAATGCAATAAAAAAGTATAAATAAAATTATTTTCATATAAGCATCTCATTGATTAATAATAAACATTAAGAATTTTTTTTATAAATTTAAATGATCAAAATATTTATCCTTAGTTGGTAAAATCGACAGACAAATTTCATTCTACAACCATATATGACTGACTGGATACTTTTAGTAAATGGGGACTAGAGCTCCCAAAATGATAAAAGCGCATCATAAAAATATGCTTTCTGTCAAAGAAGATAAAACTAAAGCAACTACGAAAGGATATCCCGAGGCGAAAACGCCATATTAGAACGTATAGGGACAGCGGAGAGCACCGTATTTGAAACATGCCCTAAATTTCGATCTGTTAGTCGCATAAAGCCATCATATAACTTCAGAAGACTGAAGAATATAACACACAAGTCATGTACATGCAACTACTAAGATACTTTTATGGTCCTTTTTAGTAATTCCAGAGCTGAAGTCTCCAGTCTGTTTCTCTCTCAAGAGAGAAGCATGAGAATAGATAGCACTGCAGCGACTGATGTTCAGCAGTCCTCTGGAGTGTGTGTGTGTGTGTGTGTGTGTGCGCACATGAAGCAAACCCCCACATATGTAGTCTCCAGCGTCAGTTCACAGCTTGCTCTCTTCGCCCCTCCTCCTCTCATTCCTTGGGTCTTTTAAAGTGAGGTCCATCACAGTCGAGCTGCCCTTTTCTCATTGATTTAGGAGCTCGTGTTCAGTGGCTTCAGAAGGAGGAGGAGGAGGTGTGTAGCACGGGTTTACGCCGAACATCTCAGAAGTAGAAAGAAACTGTCAGACAAAAGCCTTACAGAGAGAGCAGGGCTCCCAAAACAATGCAAAAAAACACTTAATACCGGAGCTCGGCCTCACAATGAACCAGCTTCACAAACCGGACATATTGAGTTGTGCCTTCGTGATACCAAACGCAAGTCTCACTGGATTGGTCTGAACTAGCTGTTAGCAGATAAAGACGAAAAGGCAGTTCGGTGATATTTACAGTGTAAATGATACTCGTAGGCAATGAGAAAACGATTCAAAACCTGAAGCAGTTCAATAACTAATAGCTGCTTGGATTATGCAACTACAATTATACATTTAAAAATGAAAAAATGACATTTTTGCTTGATGCGTATTCAACCTCAGCCCATTGGAAACGCAGATGAATTTGTTTCTTCATCGGAACAGATCTGGAGAACGTAGCGTTGCATTAGTTTCTAAGCAGCGAATGGGTGCCGTCAGAATGAGGGTCAAAACAACAGTTGATAAAAATACACTCCACTATAATCAATGAATAGCTGCAACGTTTCTTTTTTACTTTGAACTTCTGCTTCTAGCTAAAAAACGTGTCCTATATACATAAAATTGCTTGTTCCGGTGAAAAAGTTGTGTTGCCTGAATAATGAGATGCACGCACTGATCCAAAACAGCTCTAAACAAGTATGTAGGTAGATTTTAACGCGAGAGCACAACATAAGCATTATTACGGGTTACAGATTTTTGGCCAGAAATTACGGTTTATGGTTAAAAACTTAATTATAGTGGTTTCTTACAAACACGCAGCTTTTCTCAAGACATTAATTGCTTGACTGGAGTGGGGTAGATTATCGTTATGATTTCAGCTGCTCGGATTCTCATTCTTACGGCACCCATTCCCAAGATCAATTGGCGAGCAGCTGATGCAACGCTACATTTCTCCAAACGTGTTTTGATGATGAAACAAACTTATCAGGCCTACATCTTGAAAATGGCCTAAAATGTTAATATTTGGGTCAATTATTCCTTCAAGTCAAGTTTTGCAGGGGCCGATACTCAGAAAGCGGGGCGAGGAAAAGTATAAAGAATGGGTTTTAAAATAAAAAAAGAGCTTTGAGTACACAAGGTGCACTTTAAAACAGCATTTCATTTAATAATATTTCAAAGCAGCTATTGTGCATTATCCGCTGACTGGCTGTGTAAATTAACGAATGCTAAGAACGCCGAGACCGATATAAATCAGCTTAAAGAGAGAAAACACCGCATAGCTGATCACGTGCAGACCTCCATACATGTGCAGAAGCCTTCAGGTGAATGGCAATCTGAGATGAGCGTCCGAGTATCTGCAAGAACACGCCAAGACACACACTCTCGTCTCCTTCAAGAAGGCCACGGCTAACTGCGAGCACGGTTCCAGCGTTTACGTCATATTAAAGGTCTGCACCGTGTTAAAACCATCGGCGTACAGACTATCAGCACAAAAACATAGATGCTTCCAACAATCTTCAAAGAACAAAAGTGTGTTGGTCTCCAATCCCGCACCCTGTTATTCTTTAGAACAAAGGCTTTTAAAACAACACCAATTAACACTCACACCTCAAAGCGCTCGAACCCGCAGGGAGTCGTCTAATAAAACAAAGTTAATAATACCCACACTTTCTCTCGCCGTCCTGTGCCTGTGCTTCCTACCTGACCGCCATCATTAGCTGGAGAAGGTTAAACGGGTTCTAGAAGCGCCGCCGGTCCCGGAGGAGCCCAAACTGGGTCAGCGGTGAATATCTGTTCGATACAGGCTCTGCGCTGCAGGTTTTCTTTTAATTGTGCTGCAGTCTCTCCGGTTTTGATCTGAACAATCTTTGATTACTTCTTATTTTCAGGCAAATGTAAATTAATTTCCAACAGCGCAGCGAGCACACATCCTTAATTAAAACACAGCTGAGGCATTAGGAAATAAATAACTGATTCCAAGCAGAACAAGGAAAACAGTAAATCACACACACACACACACACACACACACACACACGCTTTCCTCTGGACTTCCAGAACTGCAAATTCACCATTTAAACTATGGCTGCCAAAATTATTCATTAGTATCATAACGCACTTAAAAATATCAATCTCATGCAGAAACTTCAACAAGAGTTGGAGGTGACTGCCATTAAAAGTCTTAAGACCCATTGCTCCTTATAACAAACACTACATTAGCATCTAAATGGGTTTTCAAAGCGATGAACACGTTCTGAAAAAGATGTGATATTGAATTAGAACGATTATTTCATACATGGTGCAAATAAGTCTTAGAACAATAAAAACTGGTTCAATCTGTAAATCCCGACTGATCAGAATCTCCAGACTGGATCGAGTTAACGACTAGCACCATCACACCCTGACGGCTAAGAAGTTTAGTATGCACACATACAAATTCGGCATGCGGGTACTAAACCAATTCTCTTTCATGTCTAGTTGCGCTTAAACTGATAAAAGTTTATGTTAAAAGCTAGTCACAAAAACAGTTGGTTATGTCTGTGAAGGAAAATGCTCTTTTGTCTTTTCTGAGGCTGGGACTTAGCACAGCCAAAGACAGAAAAGATAAAACGCTGTGCTCAAACTTTTGCCATGCGTGTTAGAACTGGTACAGCCTTGTTGAATGTGAAAAATTACAGACTGGTAATATTTTGATAAGATGTCTTTTCTACGTCACACAGCAAAATCTACCAGCTTGTTTTTTTCCCCTCGCAAGCTTGCAGAGAAAGGCTCATCTAAACAAATTCACTGGTGTTTTTCTCTTATAATTAGCACTTTTAACAATTTACAGCTGAAATTTGGATTAGTGTATATTGATGCACCACTAAGTTAAGTCTAACCGTGTTAATGAATGGTACAGAAAAGAAAAAAACCAGGAAGAAGTGGACAGGCCGCTTAGAGGCTCCTATTACAAACACCAACTGGATCTTTCTTTTTTGGCGTAGGTCAAAGGAACGATCTTGTATCAAAAATAATCTCTAGGTGGAGCTCATGCTGGGTGGATCATGAAGCTTAGGAACTAGCCGCCTATGGCTTCGTTTTCATCTCCAACTCGGTTTTTTTTTTTTATCCGTTATTTCTCATTCTCACCTGTCTGCGACTGCCCCTTCCATTAGAGTCCAACTCTTTTCTTCCACGCGGTTCCTTTTATCTCTTCTCAGCAGGTGCACAGAACGGCTTTAAAGAAATGTATGCTCAAACTCTCTGGATGGGAGGGGGAAAAACATATCCCGGTCCTCAAAGTGAGCGGAATAAACTACTCAGGAACCGTTAATAAACTGACATCTCTGTTATCTATCACTGTCTTCATGGCAAAATTGCACCGGGAAAGTAAATTGTTTTTTCAGCGGATAAATCCATCATAACGTAAAAAAAAAGAGCAACAATGAAAGAGACATTGTAGCTCGAGGGTTTAAAGGAAGGGCTACACGTGTGTCAGGGTCTAAAGAAACCAATACTTCGGAGACCTTGGAGAGGCATTAATCAAAACATCTATGAGTCAATGAAAATAAACGGAAAAGACCATTTTGACATTTTGGTGACCCTGAGATGCTACAAAGGGATTAACTCGCACAAAAATGATAATTCTGTCATCGTTTATTACTGCAGGAACATAAAAGAAAAAGATCTGAAGAATGCTGAGGTTCAAAAAACACTGGATTCAAATTGACACGCGCTTTATAAACAAAAACAGACATTTCTCAATATTCCTTTGTGTTCTGCAGAAAGTAAGTCACGTGGGTTTAATAGAGATGAGGGTGGAAAAAAAGGACAATTTTCTTTTTAACTAACCTTTGAAGGCCATTTCACACGACTTGCGTCAAAGATTCAGCGCACAAGTCATTTTATCCACAGCATGAAGTGCTGCAGGAGGTTAAAGGTTCAAAAGTTACGATCAATGCAGCTCGAGTCATGTCAAACAGCTTTTACGTAGAAAGAGAGTCATTTTCAATTTAGCAAAAGTGTATTGTAATTTAATAACTGGCGGCCAAAGGGAAAGCTTAGTTAAACAACCAATGAGGCGTCATCCACCCAAGACCTTTCCTGGAAGCATCTGAGAAAAGAAGGCTTTCTTCCGGCAATAACGTTCCTAGAGTAGAGGGCACCAGCGACTAAGTCTGTTCAATTCATCATTTGCATTTCAAGAATCTCAAAGTCGCATCTGCAATTCCCAAACTCAGACGAGGCTGCAATATTTCCGTTGCTTTTGACACCCACGTAATCTAACAAAAAGACTATGACTCACAGCTCCGAGAGGCTCTCCTCTGAGGATTCTGGGTGAGATACGCTAGAAAGGAAGGTTAACCACTATAACCGAGGTTCGGAATAATCTGCATTTAAAAGCGCAGCTTCTATTTCCCCGTCGATGGGTGTATAAATGGGCCCTTGGCTTTTATTAATACAGCACGTCCTAAACCGACACCGGAGCTTCACGGGACAAAAGCGAGCCTCCGAACCCCCTCCCGGACAACTAACACAATCGGTCACGGCCGATCATTCTCTTCCTCGCCGAGGTTCCGGATAAACGCCGTGCCCATCAATCACGGCCTCGGATGCGGA
Organism: Puntigrus tetrazona; assembly: GCF_018831695.1. Taxonomy (NCBI): domain Eukaryota; kingdom Metazoa; phylum Chordata; class Actinopteri; order Cypriniformes; family Cyprinidae; genus Puntigrus; species Puntigrus tetrazona. Next base: position 2,138,134 of record NC_056723.1, on the reverse strand, counting down.
AAAGAGGAAAATAAAGGGAAGCGAGCACTTTCCGTAGGTCACCGGGGAGCAGTACGCGTCGTTAAATTCCCCCATGGCTTTTCAATTACATGCCGTAATTCAGCATCAGTGCCAATATGACGACAGAGATCGTAACAGTGAACACAGGAAGAACACCGTAAACAGATTCAAAAGTTTGCTGGCGGCTCCAGTCTTATTTTTCACAGGAGGACGACGGCTTACACCAACAAGGTCACTATAAAGCCTTCGCAAGAAAAAGTATTGCAGTTTTTGTGAAAATGTTATTTGCTAACATTACGGGTTGCAATAGACCTTAATGGGAGTAGATGCACAGTAGTATTTAAATATTTTCTGAGACACTGGTCCTCTTTAATATTTTGATTTCAGGAAAAGGTGCGTTAGGTGTTTGCAAAAGTGTCTTGCATGACGTGACGCATTAGCCGCAATGTGACAATTTCCAAAGAACTATTCATATAGAAATCGGCTAACTGAGCATTGATTGTGTAAATTGATACATTTACATTACAGAAGCATTTTTGTAAAGCACTGAATCGAAATTAAAACGCAGTATTACACACATTTGCCCTACGAACATCATATTGGTGTAAATTGTTCCTTAATACATTTAAGTGATTGCATTTAATGCAGCATTCTAAGCAAATTATGCTTTCATGAATAATTTGCACGATTTCAAGTTGATGGATGAGATCCATTGCATGCACTGTATATCGCAGTATTATTATTTATTTTTACATCAAATTTCGTAGCATCTAGTCTGTTATTCTCATCCAGGCCAAAAAAAACACTCTTTCAAAGCCTTTTCTGCATACACAAGCACGCACGCACACTACAACCGCCCACCCAGGGCCATATTTACACAGGCAGTTCAGACAGATGAACAGCTCTTCCTATTGGCTTCCTGAATAATGCACAATAGCTTCCCCATAGGAAAACTCATCAATATAACCCACTGCGGCCCTGAGCAAATCCCTCAAAACACAGAGAACATCACTAAACTCAACGGCTCTTTAAATGCGTGAAACTAAGCTCACCCGTCAAAAAAGTCAAAAATGAACTTCCTATTCCGCTGAACATTTGCCAATGTCAATAAGAAGACACTGTAAAGGCTCCTGTTGAATAAAATACGTAAAATCAAATAACAACGACATTAGAAATGATAAGCTCTGGAGGGGTGTCCTTCAACCTCAACATCTCAGTTCTAATCTTCTAAACTAAACCTTTTCAAACTCATTTTACACCTTTGGATCGAAAAAGAAATCTAAAATTCTACATATTTATAGCCATTTATTAATGTCTTAGCAAGAAGAGATGTGAAGAGTTCTCCAAGTTCTCCAAGATTTAATTAGACCAGAACGGGACAAATTATCCACTGGCTAATGCTCGGTCACCTGCTCTGCCCTGAGGGAACACTTGAACCGAAGACCCTGGTTTGTTTAGTGCACCATTTGTGCCCCTTAAAAAACACACACGCACACACACACACACACACACACACACACACACACACACACACACACACACACAGTAAGCTGCCACTATCTAGCTCCAAACAGAAGAGTGTGTGTGCGAGAAAGTGAATAGCGGGAATCTTGGTTAATTATCACCCGCCTGCTGTCACGACCATCAGTCTCAGTGACACCGCTACTGCCAACGGCACACTCGCAGGCTTATTAAAGCGCATGTGCGTCTGTGTGTGTAATTGATGTATGCACAGCAAGGACAGTGCCCTAAGAACCCGACGGAATACAGCCAATGATTAAATCACGTCCTGGCCTTCATATACGCCACAGACAGACATTACACGCTAACGGCGGGGAGAGAAAAAAAAAAAAACACACACACAATTTATGCGTTTCATCCAGGGGAAGGGTTAATCAGCGTCCCCTGGGAGGCGTTCGCGGAGTCGCTGCGTGTTTGATGGATGTGTCCTGCCATTATAACTCCATGTATATACTCCATGTACTCCTGACATGCCTTCAATCATGTCTAATTAGCCAAAACAGCAATTTCTTTCGGATGCGAGTCTACGTACGGCCGCGGATGCCTGCTTCCGAGATAAACCCTGCGAAATATTCGCGATCTGCTGCTACTTCAGGATGAAATTAATTGGCTTCCTGACACCGCAATGAGGAAAACAACACTATCATTAAATTAATTCCCCATAAGCAGACACTCTGGAATCTGCGCTGCTGTCATTCACAAAATACTACAAATACTTGCGTGATTATTTATTAAACTGAATAATTGTTTCGGCATTTGGATCAATATTAAATTACGCAGAGTTCAATCTCTAATTTTTAGCACTATTTTATTCACGGCAGGAAAAGCCAGTTTAGACTTCATTAAAAAGTATTTTGCATATCAGAGGGATGGCAACAAATAGTTGCTTCTTAATCGCAAAACTTCACCGAAAAATAAAGAGCAGGAACACTAGGTGTAATACTAAGAACAAGAGCAGAAAGTTCTCCCAAAAATGGGCCACGATGTTCCAAAACCAACAAACAAACCAGAGCCTCGGGCAAACAGCCCACATGGAGTTACCAACTTTTTAATAATTCCACAACAATTTGTAACCTACTTTGGTTTTAAACTCTGCTCCACATCACCAACATTACCTTTTTCAGGGTCAAGCGAAGCCCGTCTCATCCCTGACGACAAATAGAGCTACTCCTCCATAAAGCTAATGGGGAGGAAAGGCTGGTTTATCATTCGCCAGCCATCTTCGAGCCTGGATATAGCCTTAGAGACTTTCGGTGAAGCGGAGTACAAAAGGACATTAACGTAAGCTTGGCTGCCCTTTAAAATACATCATTTGTAAGAGGTAAGACAACATGAAGATTGGCTTCGCTTGAGGTATGAAAGAAATAATCGAAGCGCGGCGCCTACAAAACTACAAAGAACGTCATTAGCTTGCTCTCAATCACTTCAGTCAATGTTTGCATCGCAACACGGTGTGTTTTTTAGTAATGCTTGAAATGAACATTTCAATGCAATGGAAATTTTCGACGGCTAATCGAATGGCGCGTGTTTTTGAGTTAGAGTGAGGCCATCCATTATATTAGGCCAAAGTGTCCAGACCTATAAATGGCTAACTACGTTTCAGCAGGTTTGTGCAAAAGAAAGGCAGTAATTTGTGTTCCCTACAGAGACTAAGTGAGCTGATAGCAGCGGGAGGCAGCTAGCATGTGGCCTGGAGAACTGGAAAATTCTCTCCATGGTTACATACCTCCAAACCCACCAATCAGAGATCAATTACCATGTCAGCCCATGGCTTTTACTTTCGAAAGGCCAGCTCCAAAGACAAAGCTCTATCTAAAAGTCAGAACTAAATGGGTAAAATAAAAAAAAGTGACATTTTTTTAAAAATATGGAGGATTCTCAATCTTCTGAACCACTTTATGCATTAAGTTAAAAGGGATAGTTCTGTGATTACGTCTCCAAACCGGTTTGAGAAACAAAAAATATGATATTTAAAAAAAAAAGAAAAGTACAAATAACGTTTTGGACCTCACTGATGTCTACTAAATGGGCGAAACTCTTTTCAAAATACCCCCTTTTGAATTTAAGCAAGTAAGCCACTGACTTTTCTTTTCGAGTGAACTATCCTTTTCAGGTCATAGGGGGCAGTTTCTAGCCAAGACATGATACACATGATACAAACGATTCATTAGCAGGTAGAGGACAAATCAGGTGGTGTACACAGCCCAGAAGGTACAACATGATCAAATTAAACCAATTAATCACCGTTTTAGAGACAGCAAAGGTTCTCTTCCATTATTCATGGCCTCCTGCTTAACCCAATGGGAAAACCACAGCACTTACAGAAAGGGGGTGTACAGGAGTGATTGCTATTCGACACAGAACAGATGCTGAGTTTCTAAGGACAAATTATCAAATGATCAGGATAATGCAGCAGTTGTGGACCAAAAAAGTTGAACATCTAGGTCGTGTACCTGAGACAAGAGCAGTGTATTGGATTTTCAGATGATGATGTGAACTACAGAAGGTTTGTGTCTCACGGACAGCTGTCAAGAACTTCAATCCATACAAAAGCCATGTATCTAAACCCTCACGGCAAGGGTCAAACACTGGGCTCCTCTCAGCAAGCTCTCTCCTGACCTCATTAAAATGATGCCTTCACCACAACCATCCTCAGTCTAAGCATTCCTTACAAGCAAGCTTCGGGAAAAAAAAGCCAAGAGAAGTGTTGGAGAAGCAATAACAACCAGCAAGAGCTCTCTATTCACCGAGACCGCAGAAGGAGAAATCAAGAGTGACCCCGTCTTTCAGGGCTGTGACCTTTCCCAGTGAGAGGCTGAGGGTGAGGGTCCGCCTAGTCAAACGCTATATTGAGATGGACAAATACGTCTTCCTACTCCAAACAGCAGCTCTCCTGCTGGAATTTTCCATCCTTTCCACACTCATGGACCTCAGTAGCTCCACAAAACTAAACCGAAAGATTTCAACCCGAGTCGCAGGCTAAAAAAGCATTTGCAAAAGTAACTTTCAGACCTCTAAAACAACCAGATTTTTGAAAGACATCAGATTTATCCCTAACCCCTATCACACCAAAAATTATTTCATCTAAAATGACAATTTGTACCATGGTTGGGAAACATTAATTGGAAATTAACAATTAGCTACCTTTCAAAACGATGAATTGGGATAAAGAAGTCCATCACAGGTAATGCATTCTTGGGAATGAAGTCTTCTTGCACCAGAGCTCACAAAAAAAAAATGATGATCCTCAAATCTAACAATTACAAGGCTCCACGTTTAATAGGTTGAGACGAGCATCTTTCCATCCACCCGCAAACTGACACTCTTCACAGCTACATCTACAAGTACACACAGCATCAATCAGCCACTGGCGATCTAGAAGGTGAAAACTCAAGGGGAGAAACCAAACACTCTGTCGCCTACTGTCAGTCTCACTTAGACAAGAGCAGAGGATGAATGTGTTTGTCTTTGTGTTGGTTTCCTCTTCTCAACCAGCTGCGGGCAGCAAGAAAATGGCCATGCGTATCATTCTCGCAAAGTGCGACAGAGTATGAGAGCGAGCGCGGAGATTCACAAATTTACCCTCGAGCCTTGTGAATGAGATGGGGCTGATGATACCCCACTAGCGGCGGCGAGGGGAGGGGGTCAACTGGATGCGCTAAAATGACATTCAATCATTCAGCCTGACATCGATGAGGATTAAGCTTGCTTTCAAGACCAAAGACCCCCATCGCCTCGCCCCAACCACACACACAGCTAATGAGAGATGGAGATAGCTACAGATGTCTCCATTTGTGCCGTTTACCTGCTGTGCCAAAAGCAATTACGCCAAGACAGCATGGCAATTGTGACCAGCCCCTGCCATTCTCAAAGTGGCACGAGAGATGGCAAACTGTTTTAGATCTGATAAACCTTTTACAGTCTTCTACGACGCATTGGTGTTGGAACTCAACACAAGAGCATTAGAACGTCTGGCGTACTTTGAGAGTCGAGAGAAAATCATTTACTGACTTTACGTGCAACGAAATCAATATTGCTAATTTTAAGTATATTTGAAAAGCGTCCTAAATGGAAAAATCTGAGCGTGCATCATATGCATTTCAAAGCAATGAAGAGCAGCATTTAGCGTATTCGTAAACGTAATGTACTTTGATTGTAAATTACTGCCATGCAAACAAAACTTCCAACCACTATTTTATTTGAATCAAGCGCACGTTTTATATCAAGGCACCGTTTCAACGGAGCCGTCAATAAGATTACTAACGGCATGTATATTTAGCCACCGAGAAACAGAAGTGTGAACAAAACAAGTCCGTAAGTGTTGATTCTGATAAACCGTTGAATGTCAAAGTTAAACTAAAACACAACCAAGCAAGTGAACGGTTCATGCTGCTAGACAAAACTAAATTTCCCATCAAGCCTAAATAGAAAAACTCCTCTGCGAGTCCCTATAAAGCATTCTGTGAAAAGACTCAAGCGGACTTCTTGTTCAAAACGCATCATAAGACATCCAGCCATTCCTGAATGCAAGAATGTATCCCGTATGAGCATTTTTGTTGGTTTAATCCAAATTGAAGTTAACTAGCTTTGCGCCACAAACGCAGAGACTAATTCGGTTCGACAACTTTTTTCCACCAAGAACTCTACGAAACTCTATAAAGCACCGTGAATAGTCGGTTTACAAGCAGACCATCTTTGAGAGAGGACTTGTGGCTTGGCTTTAAAATCTGCGCGTCTGAAACATCAGGGAAATGTGTTTCAAATAAACAAAAACTTATTTCCAGAGGGACGCCATGATTAGTAACTCGAAACTGGCCACATGTACAAAGCACCATTCAAGTCCTATCTATCCTATCCAACATACGCAATTTAGCTTTAAAAAAAAAAAGCGCCCGATTCGCAAACATCTCTGAAACCATGATTGAAACAATAAATACATCTGATACTTATTCAAAAGGGGGAAAAAGATCTTTTTATCTCCTTTTTTTGAAGAAAATCGATGGCGATTTCGGCCAAATAATGAACAAAAACAGCACAAACATCTCCTGTCAAGCCCTGTTTGGTGCGACTAAGGTGTCATTTTACAAATTCACCTCACAGCAATCTCAGTGGCAGCAGCTGAAGGAACTGATCTTCATTTGAGCCAGCCAGAAAATTCCCTTTCATCGTTCCCAATAGTAAAGGTTCCCCCGATGTCTGAATCCGACCCCGTCATTACCGCCAACAATCAATCATTACCCCCAGCTCTTCTTTTAGGTTGGGTCAAGAGTTTCCTCGTCACCTTGCTCTGGAGCGGATGGATGGAGGGATGGATGGATGGATGGATGGATGGATGGATGAAGGCAGTTGGTGGCTTTCTACAAGTGCTCTTCTTCCCAATGCCTGCTTGCTGATGGTATGCAATGGCTTATTCTCCCTCTCTCTCAAAAAAAATAAGTTTACAATACACACGAGCCTAAACGACCTGGGGTGATCAGCTAGTTATAAATAGCAGGATCATGCATGACCCTTTGCAGAATTCATATCCTCAAGCGTCCACCAAACCCAGATGTTACCACGAAATATAACCACAGCAACCAGGCTGTTCGGGGCAAAAACGGTAAACATCGGGGTTAGTGCTGGTGAAACGCTGGTAGAAGCAGATTGATAAATGCTGAACGGTATTCTCGCGCTGCGCTTGTAAACGCGTCAACGTCAAGTAACGTTACTAACGAACGGGAGAGACGGAACTTACCTTTATCCGCACCGCCGAGCCGGAGAACGATTAGACTTGCGAAAAACACGAGCAGCCGTGCCCCCCGCTCCGCCATCACTTTCTGAGGTAAAAAAAAAAAAATACACAAAATAATCTCGGGGAAACGCGCAAGTTATCCACTGGTAAAGTTTTACCGACAAGGCGTTTTATACAAAAACGCTGAACATCGCCCGCGACCGGCAAGATCTCGCGCTCCGCCGGTGCCAAAAAATAAACATTTAATTCTCCTGCAAGAGTCAAAGACGAGAAGGCGAGGGGTCCGGGTGTTTTCTTGAACTTAAAACCCAGAAGAGGGCTTTTAAAGGAGGCATCAAGTCGATCCACAGCCGACCCACAAAGGCAGCGGCTGCGAACGGGTTCCGACGCGCTCGGGTCCGACCGGCGTGTTTCTGGACGCGCGGAGGAAGACGCGTTCAACAGATTTAACGGAGCCGCAGTGGAATATCCTACACGAGCACACGGCGTGTGGTGCTGGAGAGACTTGTAGTGGGCATTGGTCCGTGAAAAAGCAGGCGTGGATTCTCGCAGGATTCTGGATTTTTTTTTTTGGCCCGGGAAAGTCAAAAATCACGGCGTGTGGGTGCGTAATGCGCATGCGCACATCTGGATCCCGGCGCGTTGAGATGATTGCTAACTAGGAATCACATTACTTTTGAACCACTGCATCTTAGTAGGTTGCATACTCATATATATATATATATATATATATATATATATATATATATATATATATATATATATATATATATATATATATATATATATATATATATATATGTGTGTATATATATATATGTGTATGTATACATATATATGTATGTATATATATATATATGTATATGTATATGTATATATAATGTTAGAAGGTACTAAATTAATTATTTCCACAGGATGCAAGTTTATCTACTTGATAAGTCAGTTGCAATGCTTATTTTAATCCTTAACTTTGAAATACCACTGTATGCAAATTATCACGCAGGAGAAAACAAAACGTCCCTTTAAGTTTTTTTTTGCCCCAGATCTTATTTTACTCATAAATCAAAAACCGCCACCCAAAACCAAAAGCCAATGGAAATTCCCGCGGGAAGCCGTGGCGAATTGGGTTGCAAATTGACGTCACGACTAAAGAGCTCGATTCTGATCAGTTAAAAGGAAACAAACAAGGCAAAAACCTAAAAGTGCTTGGCTGGAGGCTGCTGGAAATGGATGTTGTGTACATGATTAGCTACTTATAGTGCCATCCACTGGTTTACATGCAGAACAGCACCTGAGGGCAAGCTAATGTAATCAGCCATGACCAGTTTTTCATGTCAGACAGGCAGCAATAAAACAAAGTGTGCAGTAATGTCTTTAGACGTGTCCTCATTTTGTTTACTCATACAGTGAAATACGACGTTCGCCATCTAGTGAACAGTCAGCGAGTGAACGAGCGGCGCGTTTCCAGACCACCGTATTTTGGAGATTGATCCACCATCGGTTTTCTGTATATATGTACAATTAGGTATAATGCTTTAAACCTCAATGCAAACCCGCGTCCTTGGTGCACTGCAGAGAGGTCACGTAACACATGTGATTACTGTACGAGCTCCAGCGCCCTTGGGTCTCGAAATACAGCGTTTAATCCAAGGGCGCGACGCACTTGCTTGTCTTCCCCGTGGCTGAACGGCTCGTAAAGAATGCGTACGCTCACTAGGAACAAAGGGATACCTGTGCATGAGTCACACGCACACCGAATACGCTTGAAGTGCAAAAAAAAGATGTCAGTCGTAATGAAGATGAAGTTTCTTTTGAATTCTGAACGACTGCTGTACGACGAACTGACCAAAGCTGAGCTGGCCGTGGGTCGTTTATCAAACTTCTTAGCGTTTCTTGAAGGGGAAACCGAAGCTGTTCCTTCTCGTGTTTTGAGGGCCGTACGTGGCGTACATCTCCAGCGAGCCCTGACCGCGCCAATTATTCAGCGCTCTTTAAAAGTACGAGCGCTCGCTTCACTCGGAACGGAGCCAGGATACGGCAGGGTGGGTTTTTTTTTTTTTTGTTATTAGCATTCATTTAGCAATTTTAGTGAAAAAGTGAGTGTAAAAAGACTGTCGCTGCTCGTGAGCGGCCTGAGGGGCGGGATAAACATGTGGAAGCGCTTTTACATGGTTTAAGGTTGTTTGCTTTAAGTGGAGATGGGTTTATAATGGTTTGGGCTGAAGAGTCGGATCCCTGCAGTTCTTGCCTGTGCACTCGGATGCAAAAGACGTTTGGAATTTCTCGCACCGCAATTTATAACCATAAAATGCAAAATTAAAGGAATAGTTCAGCCGGAAATGTAAAAAATGCTGAAAGCGTACTCAACTCTCGGGCCGTTTAAGATGCGGATGAGCTTGTTTCTTCATCAGATTTGGAAAAATTTAGCATTGCATCGCTTGCTCGCCAATGAATGCTCTGCAGTGAACGGGTGCCGTCGCTTTTGGCCAAAAGACGAGTCCATAATAACACTTCCTTCGGTAAAAAAAAATGTATCCCCTGTTGTCTATATGTTGCTTGATCTGTGCATATTTCTCTCTGGATTCAGGCAAAATGGCTATTATGCAATATTATGGATAGAGGACACATCTTTTGGCTTCACAAGATGACTGAAGGTTTGAAATGAGCTGTTGCCTCTCATTCTGACGGCACCCATTGACTCCAATAATGAGCAAGTGATTTAATGCTTAATTTCTCCGAATCTGTTCTGATGAAGAAACAAACTGCATCTAACAGCCTGTGGATGAGTACATTTTTAGCATTTTTTTTTTTTTAGATGAACTAAAGGGTCAATGAAGAACCCTTCCCGAGGCCGACAGAGAAAGGTATGTGTATGTCACCTTTGATTCTCAGGAATGAGCGTCTTTAAAGCCCTTAAAATGACACTGAACAGCCTTCAATTTGCAGACTAGGAAGAAGAAACAGCTTGCCACTGCAGTGTATAAATGGCTCCAGAAATCTGACAGATGGAGAAGTGACATTGAGAATGAGTTTATTTGCTGTCAGGGCTGAAAGCAGGATGAGATGTCATTTGACGACAGACTCCGTACTGGATGATGTTCACATTAAGTGAACCAAAGCGGCACTGGAAGACGAAGGCAATGGGATGGAATACTGCACGGCATGATGTTTATTAATGTAGTAAGCGCTACGCTCACTAATGCTATTACTTAAAATAATAATAAAAATAATAATCAAATAAAAATGTCTTAACTTTTAGTAGTTAGTGCATTGCTTTTGCAAACTGTAAAGCTGTGAAAACGCCATTTCAAACCCTGCTTCTTCATCCTCCTGCCCTCTCTATCTCTCTCTCACGGGAATAAATCCCACTCTGGCCATACTCCTGGGATTATCTAGGATTACCCCACGGTAAGAAAACATCACCAGATTTAATGTGATCAGGGTAAGACCTGCAAAACCTATTACTTGGAGACAGATCATGCTGTTTGAGTCGAGATCTCTCACACATACGCGTCCGGCTCGTGGAAAAGTTCACTGTTTATGTGTATTTTCTCGCCGAGCGTTTTCATATTCGACGCTCGGCTTCGATCAGCCATTCAACGTGTAATGAGAGGTACGGGGAGGGGGGCGTCTGTCTTTTCTGTATTAAGTTAGGGACTAAATTAAATAACGTGAAGGAGCTGATTAAATTTGCAATGTCTGCTGTCTCCTGTCGTTAATTATACAGAGTGTGAATTTGGCACGGTGCAGCAGTTCAGCCGTCACCGAGACAGCACGCCTCCGCCCTCCGGTCATGTCCCTGGAAAAACTCAGCCGAGGGGGCAGAGAAACAGAGAAACAGAGGCGGGACACTGGGGCTGTCAATCAGACTGACCCAGAGGACACCGAGAGACGATCACCTCGCCGCATGTAGGACAGTTGTCACCCAAAGTGATTGGATTGTTTCCCAAATGTTCTCGTTCTGCAGAGGTAACGGATCTGTGCCGTTCGGTGCAGACGCGCTTATTCGAAGCGACTCGCGGTGCACTGCGGCAAACTGGGGTCATGGGGTTCGACCCGAAAAATATAAATCATTTATTCAACCTCATTCAACCGACTTTTATTCATTCCGATTTGTGACGCATTTACGCTACAGAGGAGAAAAAATGTTATCGCATCCAAAATAAAAGTTTTTGTTTTCATAATTTAAGTGTAGGTATATATTAAGGAAAATATTTTATATATTTATGTAAATATATATATATATATATATATATATATATATATATATATATATGTGTGTGTGTGTGTGTGTAAATATTAATTTATAAATGTATAAACGTAAATTGTATTGAAATATATACTGTATGTATGTGTATTTATATATTTATATATACATAATGAATATCCACTATACACATACATATATAATATAAACAAAAACATTTATTTTGGATGCGATTAATCACGATTCATCATTTGACAGAACTAAAAAGTCAATTCTGCTCAGCAAGGCTGCACTTCTATGATAAAAAAAAGTGTCGTTTACCGTTTTCGACGTAAAATCATCCTTCATAGGATAACATTTATTTTTTACATTTTGTACAAATGTAACCTTGATATTTTTGACGTTGACTGAGTAAGGCCATGTCGAAGATTGAAACCATGTTATCCCATCATCAGGTTTTGAGACTTTTCAAAGACAGGGTCACAAATATTTCATTCACATTTAAAATGGTTGTTTTCTATTTGAATATATTTTAAAATAAAATGTATTCCTGTGACGTAAAGCAGAACTTCGGTGATCCTTCAGAAATCGTTCTAATATTCTAATACGCTGCTCAAGAATTATTTCTGATTATTCTAAATGACGAAAACAGTTGTGCTGCTTCGTATTTTTGTGGAAATTGGTGGATAGTAAGTTTTAAAAAATCTGCATTTATTTAAAAAAAAGAGGAAATATTAGTCTTTTATTTTTGATCAAATGAATGCATCCTTGCTGACCAAAGTATTCATTTAAAAAAATAAATAAAAACCTTACTGACCTTGAACTTATACGTGATGAACACCATTGGTTCCTGTACGTTCCTGTGTGAAACAAAAACATAAAATCAAATAAATAAGATGCACGAGTTATGTTAAACTAGCGAGTATTGTCATGTTAGTCTCGGTGACACTAAAAAGTACATCTGGCTGACATGCGTCTACACTTCTACTGGTTGCAGGTAATCCACTAAGAATGTTCATCTTTTTCAAGCTGGTTTGAGGGCTGTAACTTAGAAATGATTTCAAAGACAGGAAGTTGTTGTATTGAGGTCAAACCAACTTAAAAGACAGTAACAACCCGCTCTCGCGAGCCGCAGAGGACGCAGCGGGGACGAACTGCGGAGTGGTAAGAAAAAACAGGCCTAAATCTTCACACAAAAACAGCAACTTCAGAGGGGGACAAGCACAGAAAGCCCACAATCCTCCACAACCAGGGATGCAGCCCTGCTTTCACATAAAAAAGGCTCGCTCGCTACCCTCCTATCAGCCACAACAAGACGCTGTGAAGTCGGGGATGAGCTGGGTTCACGCTGCGCTCCTGCACTTCTCCAAGCGCTCTGAACTCCCCCTTACAGGGCTGAAGGATTGTTCACGCTTCTCTTTTTGGAAATGCTGACATTCAGTCGTAAAGTAGGCCACTCGTTTTTTGGCATAGCAGCATGCCTATGAAATACATTTAAAGTCAACATGCACTCAGTACGGCTCTATTTACTCTCTTAATACACGTAGCCGATCTCATTTTGCACGATTTGCTGAAACCGCTATTGCGGATGTAAAAAAAGTTGTCTTTGTAATCTTTCTTCAAAACGATTTTACTTCTCGGCTGTTACCGCAGGGCATGCAGACAGTTAGCTCCATTCAACCAGTGTGAGGCAGCCTTTGAAAAACACTCGCCAATATTTTGATCGCTTCTGACCAAATGCGTCGTAAAAATGCACGTCTCGTTTTTGGGAGCAGTAGCATGAAAACTCGGACTCGGAACGGTCCTAGTTACTTTATATGTTCAGGTTCCTGAATACGGCAAACGAAAAAGGTGCAAACCTTAGAAACAGCTTTGGTTTTTGGCCATTACCGCCGACAATTAGTTAAGCGACGGCCAAACAGCATGCTGCCAAAAATCTGGAAATTTTCATTTTAGCATATTGTCTCCAAGCCATGGAGTTTCTTTGATGGATTTGTTAAATACAAGGGTATGGAGCTAAAGCAGTCGCTCGGGCCATGTCCCTACCGATATCCAGCGATGCTTAATTATTAGCAATAATTAAATGAATGTATATGTTGTAATTTCGGCCGCATCTGATAAGACAAAAGAGCATTTATGTGGCTGTAGTGATTAAAACATACACGCACAGTTCATTTGACTGATTCAACTTTACGTGTAGCTGTTTTGTGTTCAACATTTTTTGTATTACATGTTTTTAAGCTACAAACGCAATCAGAATGAACAATGTTTTCGCCTGACATGCAATTTGAGGTGAAGTTGATTATTTCAATGCAGCGTTTTATTCAAAAGGGGAGGAACAACAAACCGAATCAACTTCAAATCAACTAATAGCTATTTACGCTCAAACTTGTGACTTTGATTATTCGGTTCAGTGGTTTTACTGGCAAAAACTAGATCAAAACTTTTTAAAAAAGTATGTTTAGTGATGGGTGAAACGGAGCAAAACTCTGAATATCAGTTAAACCATTGTGTTGCAATATGATTCGCTGCTTCGAAGCGCTCTAATTGGATCCTGCATCATGAAACATTTGACTCTGGAGTGGGTTCGCGAATCTGAAATTCTGGTTCACAAATCATTAATCGTATCAGAAATCGTTTCACTCACCCACGAACCAGGTAAACTAACCTATACACCTCCTGGGGGTTAACACATATCTTCTGAAGCAGATCGATGGGTTTAAAAAAAGAAAAATAGACATATATTTTTAAAATTATATCTCAAATCATGACTTCCGGGACCTGTCAGGTGATGATTTTTTGACACACTATTCTCCTATTTTATGCCGTATTGTTAAAAGCGCTGTAAATTAAAGTGACTTTACTAAAAATCGAATTAAATACACAATGTGCCAATTAAATAATAAAATGAATCTCAAAATAACAAGATCATATAATAAACATGCACAACATGTACTGATTAATTTAAGATTAAGTTTTTTTTTAAATAATAGCTATCATTGTGCATTTTTAGAATAAACACTGAATCAACGTAAAAAAGTAGCTTTAAAAAAGAAGTATTTAAACTCCCCATACAAAAATATTGTAAAATATGAAATTATTTTATAAAACAAAACCTAAAAGCATCAGTTAGGTGTCTTAAGTGAGTCATTCAGCCATTTGTTCAGATTGATTCAACTGATTCTTTCAGAAACGAAGCAAGTGCCTCCCTTTATGAAAGGCTCGCTGATTCACTATTAATTTAAAAACACTGATTCATTCATGAAACGCCGCTCTGTGTTGATCTGAGATGCATCTTTTACATTTTAAGCTGCCTAAATTACTGACAATTTGTATCAAATGTAATTATTCACACCTTTACCTTTTATTGGATGTTATATTTATTTATTTAAGTTGAAGAAGGTGGCCTACATTTTATAACTCGACCGAATCTAAACATGCCTTTTAGGTGTTCACGCAGGGCTATAGAAATGCATATTAATATTTGCAAATAAATCTCCATATTAAGCTACCCTACTTTATATCCGACCCCCAAGGGGGATCAAGCCTTCTTTAGGGGGATCAGAGCCCCGTAATGTGCACTATTCTCTTCTAAACTTATGAATAAGTCGAGTAAAGGAGCCAATTGGAAGTACTACCTTTAAAAGTCCCAGTTGCTATAGAAACAGTAAGTGTTCTGAGACGTAAGAATACCGCCGATTATAACTAGACTTAGTTGCAATTATTATTGAGGATTATCTTGATGATAAACATTCGCAATACTCCAAAAGCCAATGCGTTTTGTCAAAGGGAGTCGTAAAAAATGTCAACTAATAACGCTTTCTAAAACCTTGCAACCTTTTCTGACCACGATCACTTTGGCACATCGCAAAAATCACACCATAATTACGATTTCCGAAATCATAAGTAGGGCTTTCCAAGGAGGGCTTGAAGGCGCGATCAAGAATTATTGATTTCTGTAAGTAGTTTAAATCTTAATGAGGAAAAAGACGGCGAAAAAAAAAACATAAAGCGAGAGAGAAGGACCCGGGGAGGGCAGACTGTGTAATTTAGCGGCATGTATATTTCAGCGTTTGCGTTCGTGCGCGTCTCGGCGCCACACAAGAGTCTCTGTCCTTAAGACGCGCCGGGGGGCGCAAAGCTGATGAGGGTTGTTTGCGAAACGACGGACACTGAAAATGCCAGCACACTTACTAGACACGAGCAGACTGGCATTAAAGACCACTGCGGCGCTCTGGCACGCTCTTAAGAAGATTCCTTTTAATTGGCCTTCAGAGATGCCCGGATTACCCGCGAATTCAGTCTGTGAGACTGTGCTCAGCACTGATAAACAGAGTTAAAAGAGCTTTAGCTTGGTCGAAACTATACACTTGAAATCGGATTTGGTTCTCTTTTTCGATGGGCGCGTCACGAATAAATATGCTAATGTCGAAAATAAACACATTTTACTGCGCCGTTGATATGATAATTAACCTGCGCCTAACCTAAACCTGTCAATTTGCGGGACGCAGAGATCACAACGCGCACTAATTGGACTCTAAACATCGTAATTGCCTCTTTAGCTGTCGGGAATAATAGCTGCAAATTAGCGAGATTCACATGCGCTAGACTGTTGCACTGCATCAAATGACTTTAGCAGCACCAAAAGGAAACTTAGCACTTAATAGCACCGGGTTAGCGTTCTTTGGTTTCCTTTCTGCCGCCGAATAGCGCCTTGCTTTCTAAACTCCGTATAAAAAGAGCCTAGCGCATTAGCTGCCGTTAATTAAGAAGAACTACAAATGCGATCGATCACTGTTACTTTGAGAATTGTATGCGTTAGACGCTTTCGCCCTGCAGAATGGGAATTTATACAGCAGCTCTAAAAAAAAAACGCAACGCCATCTTATTTTTACTTTCAGCGGTGTCCAGATTTTTTAGGAGTTACGGTCAGTTACGCAGGAACACACACTATGACCAACTATACAGCCACCTGGCACGATCCGATTTTAATAAAAGCACACTGGTGCAGAACGACATGGGACGGAAATACAATTTTCTTTTTATGATCGGACTATCCTGTGCCTTTAACGGCGGATAGATCATCCTCGTAATGTTTTTCTTGATTAACGGCACGATGGATTATAAATAAGTACGCGAAGGGCTCTGCGTCCAGGCTGACGGTGCTTGTGTTTTACAGGTCTCTGTGTGGCTGTTAATCAAGCGCTGCGAGAGCCGAGGGGTACTTTGAGGAATCGCCCCTCGCAGACCCCCGGTGGGGTGTTAATGAGCGGAGCGCTTGAGCTCAGCGGGGTCTTGCTGCTCCGGTAGCCTGTTAGTGGGATTGTGGTACATTTTTTAGTCGGCGGCGGTGGGCAGATTGTGTCCTTACGCTAACCTTTGCTGCTGGCTAGAAACTACAATTACCCTTACAGTCGTTCCTGCAAGACACTCGAAATGTATTTGCCCTCAGGCCGGAAACGCATTCTCCCGTTTTCCTTTTTTCTCCTTTGGCTATGTTTGAGAACGGCACACTATATACTACTCATACTAAAATTCTGCAAGGTGCGGCATGCATACTTGTGCGAGTTCTCGACGTGACGAAGTACGAATATGTGCAGTATGCGACAGTGCATGCAGTCGTGTATCCCAGAATGCAATGTGCTTGTAAATGAGCTTAATTATACTGATAAAAGGTTGTTGGTTACTTTGAACAAACAAATACGATGACCAATATTATTCATTTTATAATCAATCTTTTTTATATATTTATCATTCAATTCTGCATTGTTTTTCATACTTTATATTTTATATATTAAATAATAAATATATAATAAACAGGCATTAAAGAGTTCCATTCTGGTATTTTTATGCACTAGTATTTATAAATATTATGTATTTTCAGTCTTCATTTTAATTTAAGCTTTAAGTAGTACTTTTGTTATTAAATGTTTTTGTCACTTGTTTTTTTAAAGATTCTTTTGTTGTTGTTGTTTCCATTAATGTTTATTTAATTTTTAATTTCACTTTTACACCCTGGTTCCACAGACGAAGCTTAACGCTAGTCCCAGATTAAATGTAAACCTGAGCTGTTTCAGCTGACAGAAAGTTGCACTGACTGATCTTAATACAAATCAGAGCCTTTGTTTTGTCTTAAGATACACACCAGTAACGCTTTTTTTTCTAAGCAATGTAAATATTACTTAAATGTCCCAATTGAATTTTGGCCTAATCCTGGTACAGGCTAAACCCTGTCTACGTACTTCAAGATTAAGTTTATCATTTAATATTTACATTTTATTTTTAGTTACTTTTAACAATACAAACTGTATCAAATATTATAAGAGAGTGCCACTAATGTATAATGACAAGATTAAACACTCAATTTTCAGTTAAAGGCATTTCATTATTGCATTGTCCTGCTCAGTTCATTTTAAATAGTACCTGTGCAATCAAATTACCGATGGTCGCTGGAAATTAAGTGTAGCCGGGTGAAGCAACACGTTAAAATTTGATTCTGATTATAGTCTCTGCTCATCTGTAATTATCTTGTCATCCATCTTGGCTATTCTAGCATTACGTCAGTGGACACCTTTAGCTCTGTGATTAAGCACAAAGAGTTCATGAGAGATATCCAACACTGTCAACAGAACATATGACTGTTAATGCTTCTGATCTATTTAATTGGCACGGACACTAAAAATGGCCGTGATTTTAACAGAAGAAACGGCGTAAATGCTACTGTAAAAACCTGTTAAATGGTTAACGGTAAATTCCTGTATTTATACCATAAACTGACATTCCCAGAAGTCACTACGTTTCTTCGTTTTTTCTTATCAGTTATGTTCATTAGGGTCGTATGTTACATCTAATGTGGCTAAATGAACGTTTACTGCATATTTTGGTGAGTCTCACGTCGATGGTGTTTTTAATTATTATTTAAAAGCTGCTCGTGATCACGTGACTTTCTCATCGCCGCCTGCTTTTGGTGGTCGTCGGTGTATTTCAGAGGTACAAAACAGATTTCAGTACTTTAACAGGTTGCTATATTAACATTATATTAGATAATGAAATGACGGTATTTAACTGTAAATTTATGTTAAAACCTCAAACTTTGTTACCGTATTTTTTTACAGCTTACAGCTTTTCTCCGTTTTTTTTACAGTGTATGCTAATGTTGCCTCCTCCAAACAAAGTGCGGTCCGATCACTAAAGTTGTAGCACACTTCGACCAGATGAGACACAGTCTACTACTTAGGATTTGTTCATCTTTCTAACATCTCCTGACCCGATTTTTTTTTTCCCGCCCAAAGACGAAGGCTTCTCATCACTCACACCTTTGACTCTGACAGCTCTTGTTTTACAGAACTTAATGCTTCTCAGAGGTAAAGAGATCTTTTGGCGGACATCATGTCTAACATCTCAGTGCTGACTCACTCCTCTGTTCTCACTGGGAAGATTAAAGGTGTGTGTGTGTCTTCACCGGGCAAGCACAAATTTCCCTTAATGTTTCTTCCATCAGTCCTTTATGGGTCTAATCTCTTTCAGGTTCCATCCCGCCCGCGCTATTGATCCTCTCAGTGCTGCCGACAGAAACTACACACAGCTGTTTGATCTGAGACAGACAGATGTGCTCCAGACTAAAACTAATGGAGGATTCTTGCCCAAGGAGAGGTTTGAGGGCCACGGATCGCTTTGTTGCTTTCATTGCTTACCTTGGGCAAGTTTTCTGATAATAAACAAGATGGCAGACACGAGACTCTGGGTAAGAAACTTTTGCCATAGTTGGGCATAAAAGGGGTCATAACATACATTTTTTATCATTCCATTTTGTCCACTCATAATGTAAGTAAGGTCTTTGGCACCCAAAACAGTCGCATTTAAATCTTTCATGACCGTTTCACCTCTCTTTGAACCTTTTCAGGGTTTTTTGTCACTGCAGTGCCTGGGACCAATAGTGAAATGCTTGAATTTTTTATTATCGTCTAATTTAACAATAAATAAATAGGAAATATAACTGCAAATTATATTACGAACATAATTTGAGTGAATTTTTTTGGTCTCGTTTTGCTTTAATCTCAGTAACATTTCATAACTCTGATTTAGATGGGGAATAAATCTTGAGTTTCTGAACACTTAATAAGCGTTTATTTTGCAACTTATGAGTTAAAGCTCTTTCTGGACTGAGGAGTGTGATTTTTGATTTCTAAAACTTGCAGTATGTAGTTGTCTACTTTATTTGTAACTTTAATGAACCAGTATTTTCAGCGTTATGCCGCTTGATATTGCAAACTGCCATTTGTTATCGGATTGTTTTAATTTATTACCATAATCATAAGCACACTGGTTTGTACCCCTCTCAGCGTTTTGTTATCCTTCTCTATAGTACAGAAGCTTATTCTTGCGCATTTCAAAGAAAACAGCTTGCATCCGCATTTTTGTAAAAAAAAAAAAATGGATGCATTTTCTTCTGTTAGATTTTATCTCGCACGTTTCCGCATGTCTTAACATCCTCTTTACATGAAGACCTTGATCTAACAGCCAAATAGAAAAGACAATTAGACGCTCTACAGGCAGTAAAACCTTTAATAGCCATAATTAACCATTAACCTTCATTGAATATGGATCTAATGGAGCCCATTCAGAAAGACGTTTAAAGGGTTAAAGCCAGTAAATGCACTCATCACTTGGCGAGCTCGCTCCTTATTCTCTGAGATTCTCTGAAAAGCTCCTAATGGCGGGCCAGTAGACATTTTCATTACATTTCATGACCCGTGCCAGTCAGTCTGAGGTCCATTATGTCTGCAGAACGAGTCACCGAGCGTAAATTTGCCCTCCGTAGGTCGAAACGTTTCTGAGGTGTCAAGTGGACAATAAAAAGGGAGAGAATATGAAATTTGGGCCAAACGGGCTGTAATCGGCTCTTGAAAGGACTGAGAGAGGTTGAAAGGCGCTGATGGTGAGACGCGTGACCTGCTGCCGAATTTCTTCTTTTTTATTTCCGTGAGAAGAAAGTGTGTAAGGCTTATCGTCGTCAGGCTTATCTCTTTATGTATATTCAAATACAATTCAAAAACGGCGAATACTGTGTTTTCAATCTGCCTTTGTCATTTCAAAATAATTATAACAGCCATTTTGCACGTAACGCATATGCAAAAACAATCAAAGCGTGCTGCCTATAACCAACCCGGTCACATTATTATTCATAGGTATTTGTACGCAAAGTGTGGTTCTAGCAAACATACATTATTTTTACATCTGAATAAAGACTGACGCATACGATATCAGACAGTTTGACTTCAAAATTGAATACTAAGCAAGTGCATGTGGCTGTATATGAAGAGTTTATTTGATTTTTCATTTTCAAAAATCACGTTATTATGTTATCATGTTTTAACTCTATATACCCCAAGGCTCGACCTTCGTTCTTCTGATACTGGTTTGTTAACAGTTCCCTCTTAATATTTTTTAAATCTCACTTGTTTGGGGTAGCTTTTAGTTGACTTTTTATTCTTTTTATATGATTTTTGAGTGTTTTAAACGCATGTCTTCTTTCTGTTCTGCTTATTTAGTATTTTATATGGTCTTTTCGGATGTTTTATTTACTTTCAAAAGTAACATTTAAAGGCGCTATAGAAAATAAAGACTATTTTTTTGATTGTGTTAAAAAAGTTTGTTCAAAAAATGCCATTTTTATCATTTTATTTATTATGTCAAATTATATTAATAATACGTTCTTATTAATACATATTAATTCGAATTTTGCAACCTCGATTAAAAGAAAATCTTTTTTAATGAAAATAAATGGTAAAACCTCGATTAAAAGAAAATATTTTTTTATGAAAATAAATGGTAAAAATCAGTTCATTGATTTAAGGTCAAATGAAATCATTGTGGAAAAGCACATTTCGGCACAGATCCGGATACGCATACTTTAGCGTGCTATTCTGTCCACCATTAAAACACATGTGTGCACTTTAACGTACAAATACCTACAAATCATCCTAACGCAACTCACGACAAACCGCGTGTAACACCGAGACGCTCGCGAAACACAGCTGCAGACGAGTTTATCTTAGACTTTTGTTTGATTGTGCTTTTTGTTCCCAGGGAGGGTATAATTTGGTGCACGAGCGCCCGAGGGGGTGAAGAATACCCCTGCATAATTAAAACGATACAAACGGAGGGAGAGTATTGATTAATTCATGATGAAGATTCAGGGAGATCAGATTAAACGGCGTTTGATCATAAAGAATTGGCTGTTAAAGATGCAGCACTAATCCATCTGCTACAGCAACTAACTCCGCACACGTTGAATTATGAACACTTCGCTGACATCTGAAGTGGTGTGGAATTAGCTGATTGTGTTGTACAGTTGTCGAGGTGCTTTATTCAGAAAGAGCTCTTTTACGAGCTTCTGAAAGCTAATCCAATAAATTGTACGTTTTCATGTTCAAGCGCTGGTTGAATGATTTAGCGATGAGTCTGATGCTTCAACAGCCTTCGGAAAAGACGCATTGGTACTTTTTTTTAAAGGAACAACGCGCTAAAATAATTTTACATACGAGGGTGTTCGTACTGACCTAGTTGTATGATACTTTTGTGGAGGTTTCATGATGTTTTCTATTTCTAGGGCTTGTCAGGTGTAGTCAGCACGAGCTATGAAGCTGAGTGAAGATTCTTTAAAAAGATCTCTTTTGAGTCGCACAAAAGAAGTCGGTGCATGCTGGGAATGACAGAAGAGCATGAGAGAACGCTCGTTTTTGGGTGGAATATTGCTTTAAATAAGTTGCCATCTGAAATCTGTCCAGGAGCGATATGGAAAACAAGTTCAAATCAAATTTGGACCAATAATTTATCCTTTAAATGAGCTGTAACGGTGTAATTATGTCGTTAGGTTGTGGACGTTTCACACAGTTCTAGAAGAGCTTTGAGAGTAATTAAAGCTCAAATAGATTGGGATATGTGCGTCGTCAGCTTTGGCCCTCTGTAGCTCAGCTCCGCACATGCTCTTGATAAATAGCAGAGGTTCTGGCCCGGTTTGCTGTCATGATAGACATTGTTTATATCCAGAGTTCGCCATAAATCACTCCCGTGAGTTTCCAAACACGGCCGCTCCGATCGAGAGCCAAGGAGGAAACGGCATTCGCGCGCTGTCATACTTTGTAACCGATATCAACTTCACACTTCGCCCGTGCATAAAATGTTTCTGTGCATTTTAAATGTTTTTTTAAACATCTGTAACTTTTTCAGCCTGTATTTGTCGTGGCTGTTCCTGTCCTACGACATGGAATTGAAAGATTTTTATGTCCCAAAAACACATTACAATCAATCTGGCTAGAATTATGTTTTTGTATTTCGCATCTCTCTGCCTATACTTATCACAGTCTAGAATTTTTTCCATCTGTATTTGCTACAACAATTTAAGTATTTTTCTCGCTGTTTTTATTAGAGCTTTTCTAGAATGTTTCCGACTGTACTTTTTCATGGTTGTTCTCAAAAGTTTCCACCTGTAGAAGTTACCACAGGTCTAGAATGTTTCTGTATTTCTTCCGATAGTTCAAGAGATTCCAACTGTATTTATATTTGATATTTTGTATGTTATAATGTTTCCGTCTGTATTTGTTACTGCACCTCTAGAATGTTTCCACCTGTATTTAAAGTGCCCCTATAATAACGAAAGATTCATATTTTGGTCTTGGGAGTCCCCTACATGCACGCAAAGTCATTTTCTTTAAATATGCACTTATTTTGACTTTATTTGTCCAACGACTCCCAATTGATTCGTTCATCAGTTCATTTTTCCAAACTCTCCAGCGATTGGTCGATTTCCTTTCAAGCAGTGTTCGTGGCACGGTTGGTGGCAAAGAACACATTTGCAGTTACATTCAGATCGAAGCTAAAACACCAAGAAGTGGGCAGGCGATATGCTAATGTTTCATTTTGACACACAAAGCGGCTCGGGACTCAACTCGTTTCAGTGAGTCGACTCTTTCTTTTGAAAGCAAATAACTTCATACACGGTGGACTTTCAGATTTAAAACTTTGCAGGATGTTTTCAATCCCTTAGAGCTGTGTTACACACTGCAGGAGAGCTCATTTTCATAAACCCATAATAGGGGCACTTTAAGATATTTTTCCAGCTGTATTTCTTACAGCTATTCTAAAACGTTTCTGACTGCATTTTTCACGTCCAATTATACTGTCTTTGTTAATGGCGCTCTGAAATATGTTAAATTTGTTCCAGAGTTTCCGCACGTCTTTGTTACAGCAGGATGACCATACGTGCCGTTTTTCCCAGAAGCGTCCTGGTCAGGATTTCTATATTGTCTAAATGATTGGGTTTCGGCTTTGTTTGCATCCGCAGACCTTATCGCTATACGGCTTCAGTTCATTATGCTTTTAAAAACTCTTGATGTCCTAAAACACCCAAGCGCACGGTCACCCTAGTTACGCTAGCTTTCAAACATTTCCATCTCCACGCATACCTGTTGTTCTCAAACGAAGAATGTCTTGTTTGATCTCTGTGGGCTGGAGCGAACGCTGGAGCTGTCGAGTTTTGCCATCAGCGAACCCCGTGCACCGGCTCCGGGGCGTCAGGGGGTTTGAAGAGGTGAAAGCACTCTGCATGGAAATGGATGTCATGATCAGCCCAGTGTGATGGAATATGAAAATGTATTTTGTGAATGTATTGGATTCAGCAGAGCGCCCGGGGGGACGCCCCGGTCCCAGATGAATGGGAGAAAGAAACAGCCATCAATTGAAAAGATAAAAAAGCAATCTTGCGCACCTGTAACCTTTAAGAGATATTTCTCTCTCTCTCTCTCTCTCTCTGAGAGTTGCTTTAAGCAATCACCTGTATGGAGCGAGTCGAGCAACCAATGTACGTGAGGATATGTGAGAATCTGTGAAGGTGAATTAAAGATTCCCAAACGCAGGAGCCAAGCAGAGTTCGGCTACGTCTCGCTGCCAAAGCTGTTATAAGCATCTGTGTTTGATAAAGAAGTAAAAAAAATAACACACATTTCATCATATGAAGGTTTTTTTGGTGTAATCGGGGAGAAACTGAATGAAAATTAAGTAACAGAGGCCAAAGACGTTGGGTTTCGTTTATGCGCATTTGCTTTGGCGTAAAAACTCTCATTTACTCACCCGTCATCCCGAACTCGTACGCTGTGGTATGTTTCTGTGGGAACGAAAAAAAGCAAGTGTTTTCTACGCACGGACAATTCATAGTGGAAAAAAAACACCTTTAAGGTATCGTAAAATGAGTGCATGCGACTTGCGTTTTATTGAAAGCTTCGTGCGAGAGGCTGCACGTGGCTTTCTGGGTGAACTGTGCCTTTAAGAGACTCAATAGATGTATTTAGGACATCTCCTGTAATACTCTCGAAGATAATAACCTTTCAAAGCGCACGAGGCATAACCTTATCGAGACCTTCCGTTTACAGCCGGCTGAATGTGATTTTAATCTGTCTCTCACCAGGTCAGGACTCAAAGGGTTTAACTTATTAAACCAAACAACCTGCAATCAGAGAAGCCTCATTGTACATTCTGTTTGAATGTGAGCCAAGCAGAAGGCAATCTGGGCCTCACCGCTGCATTAAACAAACCAATCTGCTATTGTACAGGCTACAATTTCAAACATAATCCAAGGACTATCCTTAAAGACCAAAGGGGAAAGTTGACATATTTCCTATTAAAACATCCATTAAAGTCATAGCCATCAGTCGCGATTTGCTACTTGCTATTATTTGCTATTTGCATTTTAGCGAAGAGACTTTAGAGAGATTTGATTGGAAAAAAATGCATATTGCAGTATGAGTCATGAATATTTTTTTCTGGACAAGAAAGACATTTTAAAGGTTTTATATGTGTGTGTTCATTTTATGACACAACGCTACAACTGATGTGCAGATGTTTTTCTCATTATCAACGCATTATCTTTACATTAACATCCGATATTAACTGTAGACTACAAAAGCGGCCATAAATAGCACAGTAGTAGTTATATTTGTCGCAACAGCCACAAATACATAATATTGATCAAAATGATCGTTTTTTTTTCACGTCAAAAATCGTAAGAATATGAAGGCAGATCATTTTCATTCAAACCTCATTAATTTCCATACATCACCCTCATTTCTGATTATGAACTTGGATCGCTAAGGACAACTTTAAAGGTGATTTTCTCAATATTTCGATTTTTTGCAGATTCCAGGCCAAATATTGTCTATACATCAATGCAAAGCTTCAGGTGATGCATAAATCTCCTTTTTAAAACAACGACTGGTTTTGTGGCCATAAGCTACATATGTTATTAAAAAATACAATTATAATGCATACGCGCATGAAAACCAGGAAGGAGCCCAGTGTTTTGTTGACATCGAGCGGTGACTTGTTGGCATGTTTCACGCTTTCTTCCCTCCTCACGAAGTCGCAGTTTGTCACACGTTGCATTTTAATGCATCACACGTGTCACAGCGTCTCGTCACTGTCTCTCTCTCACACACACACACACACACACACCTTTCCATATAAAGGTGCTGATATCCTTGCCTTCATTAGAGATGCAACAAGCCCGGGTCTCCGTCACGCTGAGATATATAATTAACACACAGTTCAGCGAGGAGACGGGCAGAGGGCTCCGGAGCTGCAGTCGCTAATGGTTTCAGAGGCTCTCTCAAGATAAAAAGAACAGTGGATGGCGTATGGATAATTAAGAGCTATATTAACACACACACACACAGATAGTTCTCTACAAATTAATATTCTGTCATCGATGGCTCACCTTTATGATGGTCCAAACCCCAATTTCTCATTTTGATTCTGCGGGACACAAAAGGATAAGTTGAGGAAGAATTTTTCACAGCGCTTTTCTAAATGATAAAAAATATCATGAAACAATTATTTGACACGCTGCCATTCAAAAGTTTGGAATAATGAAGTTCCTCTCGTATGATTTACATCTCTTATGCTCACCGAGGCTTTTTATTGGAATATATTTTAAAATGACATTTATTTATTATTTTTGTCATTTACTACCATTCAAACGGTTTTTCAGTATTTTATTGAAATTATAAATTATTAAATGCTTTTATTAAGACAAAATCCATCGGAAAAAGTGAAACGGCGCGCTTGCTTTTTTAAAATGAATAATAATAATAATATTTTTTTTTAATTCTTGAGCGGTGAGTTTACTATATTACGCTGATTTCTGAATTTTCAGCTCGTTTCGTGTACATAAATAACGTATATAAACGTAAACGCAAAACACGGAAGGTTGATTTATTTATTTCTGGCCTTTAACGAGCAACTTACAGGATCTCTGTGATCATTACAGCCAGATTAAGGACCGTTTGAGCGGGTCCGGTGATCATAATCACGGGCAAACACCGGAGGCCGATGATGAATTATTAATACCGCCACGCTGAGATGGCATCGTTTGTGTGCGTGTGAAAGAGCGAGCGAGTTTTTATCTCCGATTCTGTTCTAACACGACTCCGCCATGAAATCGGTTAAGCCGTCCACTTCCTCCCGCCGGTAATCGTTTTCGCCAGGCCTCGTCCAGCCTCTTTGATATACCTTTAATCTGCCGTTAGTTAAACTGTGAGGAAATCCTCGCATTTTTCGGACCCGTATCAAAGGCGTCCTACGACAGCTCCGACCCTGAGAGAAAAATGTGTTGAAACGAAACTATTAGTGTGGAATATTTCAGGAAAGCGGCGTATCACGAAGATCAAAGAGGAGACGGTGAAGAAGAAAAAAACACTTATGCAGCAAAATGCGAGATCTTTTGAGCTCTGGGAAGTTGAAGTTCACTCACTTGGTGCTCTACGCCGGGTTTTAAGCGTTCAACTCTGATTGCCGGAGATCTAATGGGTTTCTAAGTTGTTAAACATCTAAAGCATGAACCTCGCCGCGGTGCTTCCATTGAAGTTTCTCACGGGAAGCGAAAATAGACTAAAATAATGTAAAAAACGTGATTATTGGAAAAGTGGAAGCTCGTATTAGGATGCTGTTGAAGCTAGTTTCTGCCACGGGATGGAAAAAAATATCTCTTAGTTTAGATGTTGTCTCGGGATTGCGAGATTCCAGATGGATTTTTTGAGAAATATCACTACTTTTTTAGAATTCCGAGACGAAAAAAAGTTCTGAATTGCGAGACGGTCTGAATTCTGAGTTCATATCTTGCAGTTTTTGACTTTTATCTTAAAATTGCGGGGTGGGGGGTGTATAATAGTGAAAAATAAAGACAGGAATCGCAAAGGGAAAAGTCGCAACTGCCAGATATAAACTTGTAATTGCGAGAAAGTCACAATTCTATATTTTACCTCATCATGAGAAGAGAAGAAAACTTAGCAATTAGCATTTTTTTTCTTCCACGGTAAAAACGCAGCTACTCGAAGCAGGCTACTTTAGGCCAGACGTCGCGCGTGTGTCTACCGCATTGACTTTTCAGGTTTAGATATCTGTTTTAAAAACGCAAAAGTGTTTTATCTCCACGAGACGCTTGTTTACGCGAGTTATCCTCAACGTCTTTCCTTCCTCGTCTGCGGAAAGCGGGAAACCACCGTTTCTCAAATTCATTCCCTAAAGAGAATCACTGACAAAATGTTTTAATATAACTGTAGCCGGTTTATGACTTCTAAGGGATCGTTTTTATAATTGAACAACGGTTTTGACGCTCAATCTGTTTACGTTCGCCTCGAATTTAGCTTGACCTCGATCTTTTTTTTTTAATTATACACTTAAAACACACGATGTTTGATATACGGCATGTGGTATTTGATGGGTATGTATAATAAACCATTGAAAATTGACAGTACCTTTTGTTTTTGTTTTTGATGTAACGCACGATATCGACCCTATCCGTCGCGCGCAAGGGTTGCTATGGTTACCGCCGAAGGCTTGCCTGACGTAAATACCGAAGATAAATAAATAAATAAATTCACAAAACTAGTTCTAGTTAAGTAAATCTAATAATCCATCCAAAATGTATTAACGTCAAGAGGAAATAATGCTAAATTAAACAACATCAGCTGCTTTGATCTTTAATTTAGTCACTTGAGGGAAAATACCGCCACCTGCTGACTAACATAAGTACTCAATCTCATTGCTTAATTTTCATATTTGTTGTGCAGACATTGTATTAACATATGAAAATATGGCATTTCTATAATACCATGTCTAAGGAACCGCTGCACGTTTTTTAAAGGGAAGCTGATGAACACTGTAGTGAACCGCTCTGAAATAAACTGATGTAACAGCGTTAGCATTTGCTGACTGTGTTCTTGTTTATTTTAGAAACGGCTGCATTGCCATCCACACATCCAAAATCCATATCAGGTAAATGAGTTTGTGCCTCTGGGGTTCACAGTAAAATATATACATTTGGAAGTTGTAAAAAAAAAAAAAAAAAAGTCACGCTCTGCTTGTAATTACATATTGACAAAGGTTGCAGCAAGTTAAATTGTTACACAAATTCTGATTAGAATATATATATATATATATATATATATATATATATATATATATATATATATATATATATATATATATATATATATATATATATATATATATAATAACTTGCTGAGCTCTAACAATTTACAATTTATACGTGGCGCCGGGCAAAGATATTTTCACCTTGCGTTAGTACATCCACTCAAAGTGATGTTCCGGTTACGTCAGTGACCTTCGGCGAAGCCTCTGATTGGTTACTTAGGTTCGCTTTAGCTTCACTTAGCCAGATTTCCTAAAGCCAACAACACCGTTTGAAGCGCTAAAACACTGACAGCAGCATGCATTCGAGGTCTCAGTCGAATTAATTTATGCGTTTTGTAACATAAACGACCTCTTTGTTTTATTTTATTCGTAATTCTGTCCCCGAGCCCAGCGGGATTTGATTTGAATACGTACTATCGGTTGGCCTCAGGACAGAGTGGAGCGGCTAGTCACTAAGTGAGAGACTTCCCCTTTAACCAAGAAGGGTGACACAACTCAACTTCAGCACATACACACTTTCTTTCGTGTCGTCTGAGGTTAACATCTGCCAGGTTAGTGATCTGTCCATCTGCTCGCATCGTCGAAGAGTGATCCGGTGACATTATCTTAAAGATAAACTGATTGTCCTGTTTATTGCTGTGTAAACTGGTGGTTTATTGGCTATGTGGCTAGCTCATGTTAGCTCATTGATTTCACTCCAGCATGTTACTTACTAATCAGAAATGTAATTTTAGCTGCAATGCCGTTTTGCAAGAGGTGATCACGGTTAGATGTGTGATTTTTACTTGTCGCGTTGATTTAAATCGCTAAACACGAGCAGATATGGGCTGTTAGCACTAGCCAGCTACTGGTGTTATTGCATTATGGATTTAAGTTGCATAATTAGCAGCTATCAGTCCAGGTAAACAGAGTTATCGAACAGAGATGATATATATGGAGAGAGATTCGTGATCATGTACTGCTTGCTCTAGTGCTATAAATAGCTAAGCATTGATTTCAGTGGTAATTATAAAGTCTACTTCCTGTGACAAGTTCACAGTGCCCAAACCAACACGGTTTTACTATGATACATGAAAATTACGATAATACTATTATAAAATGAAGTAAAAAGCTTTGTCATACCATGATTCAAAACTTATACATGTCCAAAAGTATGGTATTGTGGCATCACGTTTTTTGCAGAAATGCACATGATGGGTATAAACATGGTACATGTCCTTAAAAACGTATTACAATAATTCAGGTTGAAAAACGTGGGTTTACCATGTTTTATGTCCACACATGGTTTTACTATGTTACATATCCAAAAAACATGGTTTTAAGATATTACATATCCACAGAAACATGGGTTCACCGTGGAACATGATCATAAAAAAAACATGGTTTCACCATGGTATATGATCATAAAAAAAAACATGGGTTCACCATGGTACATGATCATAAAAAAAAACATGGGTTCACCATGGTACATGATCATAAAAAACATGGTTTCACCATGGTATATGATCATAAAAAAAAACATGGGTTCACCATGGTACATGATCATAAAAAAAAACATGGGTTCACCATGGTACATGTCCAAAACACCATTGTATTGCAATGTTACATGTAAAAAAAAGTGATGGTTTGCAGAAGTCACAGATGGTACATTACCCAAAAAAGTGTGATAGCAGAGTGTGTGTGTGTGTGTTCACAGGTTGTGTGTGTGTGTGTGTGTGTGTCGAGGTCATGTGGAGGAAGGCCGTGCTGGTGGCGCTGTTGGCGTTAGGGATGGGGTATCTGTACCACACTGACCCGGAGCTGCCGGCCCGCGTGCTCAACTACGTCAGCGAATCCCTGCCACAGATGGAGATGAGTGGCGGCTCGGAGCCCCGCCCACCGACGCTGGAGGAGGCCATCGCACGCGCCTGGCAGACCCTCATCACGGCTCCGGCCCGCCGCTGGGCGAGAGTGGCAGTGGGGTGAGTCACTCTCACAGAGCACACATCAGTCCTTTTGGGTTTTATTCATTCACCCCATTCATTCTTTAGTTTCACTTTTGTTTGGCCTTTTGTTCAAGTGTTTTGTTTTTCTTCTATCATGCAGTTATATATATATATATATATATATATATATATATATATATATATAACAGTGCTGCAGTAGAAAATTGTAACTGGTAACCTACTTAGATCGTACATTTAAATATACATTTTTCTATATAAAATTAGTAATATACTATTATACTATTTTATTCAAATTTGTTCTTGTCCTTTTTTCATTCTGTCGTTTTTGATTAAGTATTAAGCGTCATTTATATACTATTATAGCACTTATTAATATTTTGAATGACATTTCTATAATTCAGTGTTTTCAGTTGTCATGTTTAATCTGTAAGTTCTCATATATATGTATATATATATATATATATATATATATATATATATATATATATATATATATATATATATATATATATTCCGTTTTATTTCATATTTAGCAGTTAGAGTTTTACTTAATGATAACATGTGAATGATTTGTTTTAAGTTAATGATTTCTGTTAAGTATTCTCATTTTTGTTCCTCTTTTATCAATGAACGTTAAATAAATGACCCAGGTTTCTAATAATAGATTGTGGCTCGTTTATTCATTTATTTCTTAATTTGTTTCGTCATTAATTCATCTAATCGATGTTTTGTTCACATTAGAAATAGCTTGGAAATGTACGTCCAAGACGTAGAGGAGTTGTTTTCTTCTATAAAAATGGAGAAATGTAGCGTTCGATCACTGGCTCACCAATGCACGTGAATGGGTGCCGTCAGGATGATTGGCTCCCGCACTCTGCAGGTCTGAACACGTGCAGGTTTGTTTGTTCTAGAGCCCTTCCCATCGTGCTTTTGTCTCCTCTGTCAGGGTGAACGCCTGTGTGGATGTGGTGGTGTCCGGGGTGGGGCTTCTGCAGGCGCTCGCTCTCGAACCCGGATCCGGCAGAGACCACGAGGTGCTACGCAGCAAAGAGGACCTGAAAGAGGCCTTCATCCACTACATGGGGAAGGGCGCCGCCGCGGAGCGCTTCTTCTCAGATAAGGAGGTTTTTCAAAGGATCGCACGGGCGGCTGCAGAATATCCCGGGGCTCAGGTGTGAGATAAAGCCTTTTATGGCAGTAGGAGTGGTTTTTGTGGTCTGCATCACATTGTTTTCCCTCGAGGCACGAATAGAATTTATTGGACCGAGATTAGCTGGTCTCTGAGCACACTAAAACCTGCCCGACAGGTTTGACCGCTCAGGCTTCGGTGTAGTGATCTCCATTCAGACATCCACGCGGCACTGATTCTGCATGCGTCCTGTAATATCTAGTTTCATTTTGGCATGTTCAGTAAATGGATCTGGCCCTCGAGATCTGACAGTTTAATTTAAAATCACGAGAGGGTCCGGAGAGTATTGAGTTTCTGTGTCAAATTTAATTTGGCTTAATCAGCAGTAATTAAAAGGTGCAGTGGATTTCGTATCACGCAAATGATATGCAATAATGTAACGCTGCCAGACTTTCTATAAAGTTATAAGAAAAGTAAGTTGTATGGTTCAATCTTGCACATTTTAATTTAAATAAAAACTGCTTTTCTTGTTTCTTGCAGCTTTATGTGGGTGGAAATGCTGCTCTTATTGGCCAGAAACTGGCGTCTAACCCAGAACTTGTAGTAAGTATCTGTTCCAAGCTTACACCTGGGTTTCAAACATGAGTTTGTTTATTCGTCGAATTTAGAGAGCGTTACATCACTTGCTCACCAATGGATGTGAATGGGTGCCGTCAGAATGGGAGTCCAAACAGCTGATTGAAAACGGCACAATACATCAATTAAAGGACTACAGTGTGTGTGTTTGTAAGGTGTTTCATCCTTAGACCTTAGTTTGGCCAGTATTTTATTATAATATTTCCTCCAGTCATACCGTCCTGTTGTTCTCTCACATCAAAATCAACTCGCAGATTTGTTCAGAGCTGTTTCGAGTGCTGTGATCAGTGAATATTCCTCCAGATTCTGACCAGTTGGCTTTTTCAATGAAGAAAGCAACATTATGGACAGAGGACTTAATAGTTTCTTTCAAACGTGCAGCTTTTTACTTCAAATGTTTATTTATGGACTGGAGTGGATTATTGTGACGTTTTTATCAGCTGTTTAGACCCTCATTCTGACGGCACCCATTCACTGTGGAGCATCCATTTGTGAGCATGTGATGCAATGCTATATTTCTCTAAATCGGATGAAGAAACAAACTCCTCTACCTCCAAGATCAGGGACGGGCCACTGTCCTGCAGAGTTTGGCTCCAACTTGGCTAAAAACTCAACCTTCATGCGATCTTAAAGACATTGATTAGCTTGTTCGGGTGCGTTTGATTAAGGTTGGAGATACTCTGCAAAACAGTGGCCCTCCAGGACGGATGCTGCCCATCTCTGTCCTAGATGGCCAAGCTTTAATTTTTTGGAGAGCCATTCCTTTAGTGATGAAATTGACTTAATGTCAAAACGTCCTTCATATAACTATGAGTACAAAATCAGCACATTCATACCTGATTATAGTTTTCTAAAGAGTGTCGTTTTCTCCCAGGTCCTCTTATGTGGTCCGGTGGGGCCGAAGCTTCACGATATGCTGGATGAACAGATCGTGGTCCCACCAGAATCTCTGCAGGAGATGGATGAGTTCCACCTCATCCTGGAGTACAAGTCAGGTGAGACCCTCTCAAAGCCACATTCACACCTCATTTAAATTCTGTAGCATGACGCATTTGAAACAGAATATCGTAAGATGTACTCCAGTCGTGTTCTGGGATGTTGTGCCTCAGCCTGTTTTCTCTGACGCCCTCTACAGGCGAACAGTGGGGTTCCTCAAGAGCTCCTCAGGCTAACCGCTTTATCCTGTCCCATGACGTGTCCAACGGTGAAATGAGCACGCTGGAGACGTTCGTGACCAGTCTGGAGGAGTTCCAGCCGGACCTGGTGGTTCTGTCCGGACTGCATATGATGGAAGGAATGGGCCGGGATCTCTGGGAGGAACGACTGAAAGAGGTCTGAGACCAGAAAAAACGTATTTCAGAGTCGCTCAGTGCCCATCTGTGTAATTAGACTACCTGTCAAAAGTTTTATGGCTAAGCTGTTCTGACAGAGTAAAGGAGTTATTCTGAGGTTGGTTGGACACGGCTGCTTCTTACATATTGGCTCTCGATACGTTTTGACTTCCTGCAGGTGGTGGTTGCCATCTCAGACGTGAGGAACGAGGTGCCCATCCACCTTGAGCTGGCCAGTATGACAGACAGAGACTACATGAACCAGATCCTGCAGGAGGTAAATGTGTAGGTTTAATGTTAGTGGTATAAATTGTTGGCCAATGATACTTTTAAAAGCTACACCATATAGTTTTCCATTGCTAGAATGCTACTTTTATTTAAATGCTACTTTTCCACACCGATGTACTACTTTTATCAACATGGTGTTAAAAAGACCTGGAAATATCATAGAAATGATTCATTTATTGATTAATTTAATTGACCCAAATGTTTTATAATGCTACAAAAGATTTGTTTCAAATAAACGCTGTTCTTTTGAACTTTCTATTCATAAAAGAACCAGGAAAGATAAAACGTATCACGGTTTCCACAGAAATCGGAAGCAGCACAACTACAACATTGACGATGATGATTATGATGTTATTAATAATAAATGTTTCTTGAGCAGTGAATCAGTTTTTGAATGACGATGAAAAATGAGCATCGCTTCACAGGAATAAATTATATTTTACAATGTATTGAAAAAGGAAAGTTAATTTAAATCGTAATGTTATTTCGCAAGATTGCAGATTTTACTGTATTTTCGATCACTAAACCTAGCTTTTCGAGCAGAATTTACAGATTTGCGCACATTTCACTTTTTATAATCAAACAAATTTGATCACAAACTAATCGCAGAGATTTATTGCTCCGTGATTTTAAAGAAAAGCAACTATTATTCTAGTGCAAATGAAAGCAGAGTGACGCGGTTTTCATCTGCAGCATTCAGGTTGCTCCGCGCTCTTCTGTTAGCAGGTCTTGCCCATCGTGAACTCCATCGGTCTGAACGAACAGGAGCTGCTGTTTCTGACTCAGTCCGGAGGCGGGCCTCACGCTGACCTCGCGTCCTGGGACGGGATACCCGACGTGGGCCGCGTCAGCGACATCCTGCTGTGGGTCCTGGAGCAGCACGGCCGGGCCGACCCGGAATCCGAAGCCGACCTGACCCGGATCCACTTCCACACGCTGGCGTACCACGTCCTGGCTACGGTGGACGGTCACTGGGGGAACCAGGAGGCGGCGGTGTCCGCGGGAGCCCGTGTGGCCAGCAGTCAAGCATGCGGCCTGCAAGCGGTGGACATCACCAAGGTGGCGCTCAAGGCACCGCTGAACTTCTACAGCTCCTTCTCGGAGCCGAGGGAGAGCCTCGCGGTGGAGCCGAGCCGGCCGGTCACCGCGTGGCGCAGAGGAAACGTTTCCTTCCATCTCACGCCGGTCCTGGTGTGCAAACAGCCTCTTAGGACTGTGGGATTGGGCGACGCCATTTCCGCCGAAGGACTTCTGTTTTCAGAGGTCACGCCTCGGCCCGAGCTCTGAGAGACGCCTCTCGTCCATCCTTTTGAAGACACGTCCTCGTCGTTCGATCCTGAAGCTGGAGAAACTGACTCGCGGGGCATCAGACGACAGGATGTTTTCCAGAGCAAAACCAGTTTGAGATGCAGGGCACTGTTCTTTTGTTATTGCTACTTTTGTCTAAAATCACTTTGTGAAAGACGGCACTGAACGTAACGACGTGAGCCAGCCTCCGCCTTCTTTTTTTTTTTGTTTGTTTTAAGGTTAATTTAGCCAAAGATGGACGTTCGGTCATCGTTTGCTCACCTTTAAACCTAAGCAACCTTAGTTATTACATTAGAAATAGTCCAGAAGTCGTAAATGATGATGGAATTTTTATTTTTGGAAGAACTACTAACTTTTTAAAACCATAATAAGAGGAGATCACACTCTGGTTAACAGGAGAGCGAGACCTGCGGCTGCTATTGGGACGAAAGCTAACGATAAAACGATTTTAGAGTCTTAAACGTCTCAAAACTACGTCGTATTCCCAAACACTCCTTTATTTGCTTTATGAATGTTAATAAGTAGCATAACCATCAGGTTTATCCAGGAACATGGAGCATGTTTCTTCGGAAGAATGACAAATAAAAAAAGTTAGCGAATTTATCTCACAATTTTTACTTTTTTTTTGCAATTGTGACACATCTGGCAACTTGCAGCGTTCTCTGAAATGCGAGATGTTTTTCTCACAGTTCAGCCGTTTTTTTCTTTTTCTCTGAATTGTGAGAATT
Organism: Puntigrus tetrazona; assembly: GCF_018831695.1. Classification (NCBI taxonomy): domain Eukaryota; kingdom Metazoa; phylum Chordata; class Actinopteri; order Cypriniformes; family Cyprinidae; genus Puntigrus; species Puntigrus tetrazona. The sequence goes on along the minus strand of NC_056723.1, from coordinate 2,101,822 downwards.
TTAATAAACTTTGTGAACGATTACGAGTACGGCAAGAACTGTGAAATAAAAACATGCAATTCTGAGGGGGGAAAAAAAAAGTCAGTATTGCACATTTTTATATCACAGTTGTAACTTTTTCTGCAAACTCACAATTCTGACTTTTTTTACTCTGAATTGCAAGAAATGTCCGAATTTTGATAAGAACTTGCAACTGCGAGCTATACAGCGAGAATTGTGAAATGTAAACTTTTTTTCAATTCTGACTTTTTATTTCGCAATCGAGTTCACATCTTGCAATTCTGTGAAATAAATAAAAAAAAGCTTGTTTTTATCTCTCAATTGTGACGCTACATCTCGCCATTAAAAGTCAGAATTGCGAAAATAGGTCAAATTTGTGAGATAAAAAGTTATTACATTTTTCCTTTATCCGGTGCTTTCTTTTATTCTCTAAGTTCTCTTTACATAATTAAATGAAGCTTAAGGAATTAAAGCAGCGACCCCAGGATCAGTCGAAATAATTCCTAAATATTAGTTTATAGTTAATAGTTTAGATCGCCAGCCATGATTCAGCGCACATATTATTAATTATTCTCGTCTTAATCTTAACGTTCTTCAGGGTGGGAATCTAGCTGTAGGTTTTTGTAAATTGGAGCCAGCATCATTTGTATATATGAGAAACCCTAACTATTTTCCACTCATTCTGGTTTGATCTGTATGTATTTTAGGTGGCGTTAATGACGACTGTTGTGATTTCTGATGCTTCCTGTTTCAAGTTTCCACACAACGAATGGGTGTCATTTATTCTTATTAGCCGTGAAGTTCAGGCTTTCTTACCATCCAAACGCCTCTGACGTATGATTTTTAATGTTTTATTGGGGACGCACTAATTAATCTCGATATGTGAATTCTCATTTGTCTTAAACCAGCCTTAAAATTTAAAAAAAACCCATTTGAGGCTTTTTAATGAATGCGGTTTTGAGAACTTTGAGCAGTGTTTGTATGAACCGAATGGTTTTATGAACCGTTTACACAATTGTTTGTTGTATGAATAAGGCAAGATGTTTAAATCAGTAGCTGGGTGAAACGCCTCGGATCGTGAACCTGTATTATTATTATTTTTTTTGCTGTATTTCTGTTACACTCCATATTGATGCTGTTAGTTTCTCAAACCAACAAAAGAGTTGACTTAACATCAGAACCTTGAAAAGAAAAAAATCATTCCTACACTGTTTAGAATTGAAATCATGGTAAAATCATGATTGGAGTGTAAGGTTTTACTCCGTCACGTGAACCGGCTGCTACTGGAGTAAATGGACCTTCTTCAGTCCGTGCAGAGATACTTGAAGGTTTTCTTTAAATGCAGCAAATGTTGAGTCTGGGTGTGAGAAACTAACAGAAAGTTCATGCAACTTTTAGACTTGTATCACATGTTTTAGGGTTGTAGTTTGCACAAGTGATTATGCAACAAAGTCTTTAAGAGTTACTGGGCAAAACGTCCTTCAATCATAAACGTTGAGACTAGAAATATTAGCTCTGTTAACTTGAGTATGGAATATTTTTATATAAATAAAACACTTCTATACCGGGTATAAAGTGACTGTTTCTTTGTATTACACAGCATTGCATCTTGATAATAAATCCTCTTACCTAATTTGATGATGCATTAAAAAAAAAAAAAAAATTATATATGTTTTTTAAATATATAATACATATATACACATATATACATACATATACACATATATATACATATACACATATATATATATATATATACATATACATATATATATATATATACACACACATATATATATATATATATGTATATATGTGTATAAATATATTTGATTTACTTATTAAAAAGAATCAAAAGCCAATGTTTTAATGACCAAAAGAAAAGTATTTAAAATGCATAATTTCATCTACAATCTGCAAATAACTGTATACGGTTGAAATCAGCATTAGCCATGAAGTAATGTTTTCATTGTTGGGATTTCATTCAGCAAATAAAAGTTTTCGTTTACAGAATGAATGTATGTGTACTGTGTAGTTTATTTTGTCTATATAAATACACATGCATGTATGTATGTATATATATATATATATATATATATATATATATATGTGTGTGTGTGTGTGTGCACTATATGTGTGTTTTTATATATACATAATAAATATAAACAGCATTTTAAAGCACTAAAATATAAATTTTAATATAATGCACCACTTAAACAGACATCTATAGATTTGCGACTGTAACTTTTTTACTTTAATTCAACTATATATAAACGCTGTACACTGATAAGTTATAATACACCTCTATTCCGCCACTGCTTTGGGTTTACTCTTCTTCTCTTTGAGTTTGGCCGGTCCAGCCGTCTCCTCTACCTCATCCTCGTCCTCGGGCTCTCCGGGGTCGTCTGTAGGGGGAGACGGGGCGCTGCTCACATCTGCCTCGGGCTCTGGAGGGACAGAGGAGCGTTAGGTTGGACTGATCTGTGTAAATCACATGGAGTTGATGGGCCGAGCGGTTCAGCACCTGCACTGATCTGCATGCTCTTGCTGTAGCCTGCGGCTGAAGACATGGCCTGACCGAGGGCCTGGTTGGTGCCCAGTGGCTGCTGGGAACTGCTGGGTTTGCTGGAGGACGACCGCTGGCTGGTCTTGGCATCTTTGCCTGGTTTGCTCCAGTACAGGCTCTCACCCGCTTGCAGAGCGGAGCCCAGTTTCTGAGCCATTTCAACCAGCTATGTAAGAAAGAGACGAGATCATTAGTAAAAATCTGTTTTAATAGTTACCAGACTTATATAGTGAGGAATGAATTAAAAAAAAACACAAAAGAATATATATATATATATATATATATATATATATATATATATATATATATATATATATATATATATTTATTTATTTTTTTTTTTTTTGCATTTACATTAAGCAAAATAATTTTTTTAAAAGATTAAAATAAATTTTTGTTTAATATATTTTGTAAATACTCACAAAATACAACATGTAAACATTTTATATATAATGTATGTGTGTGCATTTATATGTACATAATAAATATATACAGCACAAATATATAAACAAAAACCTATATATTTTAGGTTGAATTAATTGCAATTAATCGATTGACAGCACCAAACCTATTACAGCATTATTATAAATGCAGATATTGATATATTATTTAATTTTAAATAGCATAAATATCATGTTATTTAATATATTTATTATAATTTTTAATTGCTGGATTGAATAAAAGTCTTTTGGGATTACGAGATGAGAAAATAAATAGCTAAAGTCTTCATTTTTTCATTTAGTTATAATACGCTCGTATTGCCAAAATAATATATATATATATATATATATATATATATATATATATATATATATATATATATATATATATATATATATATATATATATATATATTTTTTTTTTTTTTTTTTTTTTTTTTTTTTTTTTTATGTGAAGGTAAACAACTGGGAAAGAAATGTTACAGTAAATCAATCTATAAATCCATGAAGAAAAGCAAAGTTACTGGCTTTATCTTTTCACGTTTTCTTGGTTGGTACATGCACTAGGGACCTGATTATATAGCACATAAAACCTTAAAAATTCAGATTTTCATGATACGTCACCTAACGGTCAGAATAAAACCAGGGCTCAGTACCTCTGGGTCAAACTCAGTGTTGCTGTTATTGTCCACCTGAGTGTTGACTTTCCTCTCCATCTCCTGAAACTGCTGCAGGGCAGCTTTCTTATCGCCCTGATTATACAGGAACACCGCAAAGTTGAGGTTCACCAGCGGGCTCGACCTGCCAGACAAAATACACTCCCTTTAACTCCACCAGATCTGAGCATTATAGGTTTAGCAGCGCAGATCATGGTGTGAAGCACATACTCATCCAGCTGAACGGCCTGCTCGTAAGACCTGCGGGCGTTATCTGCGTCGTCCAGGTTGGTCAGAGCAACTGTTGAGGGTCAGAGCACAAACGACCATCAAATTAAACTGGACAAATGCTGATTCTCACATCTCCACTGTTTTTTAAAGGAAGTGTTTACAATAAGTCTTTTACAATAAATGAAAAAAACAAGCAAAAAAGTTTTTGTTTTAATTTTTAAAAATAAAAGTGCATTATTGCATTCACATTTAGTTTGTAAAGCGTTAAGTAAATAGCAAAAGTACAAAAAAAGACTTCAAATAGCAGCAGTTGTTATTAAAGTATTGCTTTTAATGTGAAGTAACTATTTATTTTTAAATGCAATTTAAAAAGCACTTATAGTATTAGTTGTGGATGTAAAATATAGTATTAATATAATATATATTTATTGTCTTTATTAATATGTGTCTTTTTAAACGATTTTTATTTTAAAATCAATTAAAATACCATACATTATATTTTATAATGAGAATTCACATATTAATATTTTTTTTAGTTAAAAGCATCTACTAGTGTATTTAAAATATGATCTTTTTAGTAAATGTTATGTTTTTAAGTTTCAATTTATCAATTAAAAATGTAATACTGTGTGTTTAAAATAAAGAAACTGTTTATTTTATAATTTTTTAATATTATTATTATTATTACAAATATGTACCTGATTATGTTTAGTAAGTGTTTTTTATTTTATATTTTATTTAAAAAAAAAAAAAAAAAATAATATATATATATATATATATATATATATATATATATATATATATATATATATATATATATATATATATATAAAAGTAACACTTTTTAAATGTAATTAAAAATGAATTAATCAATTAATTAAATGGTTTTTGATATATTTACCGGCCAGTAGCATGTAGAGTTCGCTCATGCGCGGACGCAGGTTGATAGCGGCGCTCAGGAAGTGGAAAGCTGACGCGTACTGCTGCATGGTGAGATGAACCAAACCCAGATTATACAGGATCTTCCAATCAAACGGAGACAAATAGTTTGCCCTCTTCAGACAGCTGATGGCCTGCAAGACAGACGCAGGGGGAAAAGGTAAACCAGACGAAAGAAAAGCACCAGATGTTCTCGTGACAATCTGTAACTCACGGCCACGTATTTCTTTTTGCCGAAGAAGCACATCCCGATGTTATTCCAGAGCGGCGGGCTCTCGGGCACAGAGTATGCCGCCACGCGGTACTTATTCATGGCCACGTCATAATCTCCGTGAGTCTGCATCATACTGCCGGCCGCGAGGATGGCCTGAACACACACACACACACACACACACACACACACACACACACACACACACACACACACAATGTTAATGACACTTAAGAGTTAGTAAAGAAGTTGTAAAGAATAAAACTTCTTAAAACTACCCCACCTTGAAGTTATTGGGGTCGTATGTGAGAGTGTTTCCCAGGTGCTCGAAGGCTTTCTGGTACTTCCCGAGCTAATCAGAAGAGAACACAAGACAGAAGTACACACTGATAACAGCTACGGTTTCAATAAGCAAATAATTACTGTTCATGAACAACTATAGTATAGGAAGGCCTGATATAACGTAAACATTAAACAAAAAAAAACACATATATATATATATATATATATATATTATAGTATCTCATTTTCATTATCATACTGATTTTTATATATATATATATATATATATATATATATATATATATATATATATATATATATATATATATATATTTTTTTTTTTTTTTTTTTTTATTTATTTTTTTAATTTACAGTTAGTTTATTATACAAATGTACACACATACAATATATATTTTGAAATTAACATGTATATATATTTATATAAATTATATATATATATATATTTAACATGTAAGAGATAAAGTACGTCCAACAGGTTGTTAGCTCAGAATAAAGCGGACAGACCAATCAGAATTGAGTATTTAATGAAGCCGTGTAATAAATGAACATAACATATGTATACTGTACATATTTTCTTAAATCTATACATGCATGTGTGTACATATATATATATATATATATATATATATATATATATATATATATATATATATATATATATATATATATATATATATGTATGCATGCATATATATATATATATACACAAATGCACATATATAAATACAAACACATGCATATTTATATATTTAAGAAACATATTTAAATATATTACAAATACAGCATATGCATGTTAATATACGTAAATATTCCCAAAATATACTGTATTCTATGTGTGTATCATATATATATATATATATATATATATATATATATATATATATATATATATATATATATATATATATATATATATATATATATATATATATATATATGATACACAGAACACACATATGTGTTAAACAAAAACGTTTATTCTTGAGATGAGATGTATCAATCATTTGTATTTATATAGCACTTTTAACAGTACAGTTTGTTGTTAAATGCGGAGACGGTCTCTGTAGTCAAAGCAACGATAATCGCTAGAAATTCGGTAAGAAGAAAAACCTTGAGAGAAAGCAGGCTCAGCTGGGAGCCAGTTCTCCTCTGGCCGGACGCCCAGCACTTCATTCCCAGTATAATTTTAGAGGATACTGTAGCTGTAGTCGTGATGAATATGTCTCTCACCTGCATGTACAGCAGACCCAGTGTAGTCAGCAGCTCTGTGTTCTCTGGAGAAAACCTGAGATGGACACACACGCAGATCAAAATCAAAAAGACTTATATGTTAAGGATGTTTTTAAGATTATTTTTCAAACAATGAAGAACATTTGGCTCCAGCTGTTATTACTGTATCACAGGGGATTTGTCAGCTGAAGCTTTTTGGCCTAAAGTACTTGACGCACTCCCGAGATTTAGTTACATTTCAAAAAAATAAAACATTTATACTTTCACAGTTCACTGATATAGGTTAATGATGAAGGTAAACACAAAATGTATTTTTACATATACTGTCTTTTTTAGTAAGTGCTATAGTGTATACTTTTAGTTAAAAAAAGTATTAATTTACTAAATAAGTATATATATATATATATATATATATATATATATATATATATATATATATATATATATATATATATATATATTTTTTTTTTTTTTTTGGCTTATTATTATTCTTTATATTATTTAGCTTTAAAAATAAGGCTATTTTTAAGTTTTTGCATTCTGAACATTCACAATTCCTTTATTTAATTCGTAACATATTCTTATTGGAGTAAAATAATAATAAAACAAACAAAAAAAAATAATAATAATTTTGTCAGTATCACAGTGACCATAAATTTCCATAATTCCCAGGTTGGGACACTCTGCTGTAATGCTAATAAATAAGCTGATTAATTAATTTATTTTAATATATTAATCTAATCAAAAACAATAAAAGTCTATAATAAAATATGCATTTTCATTAACGTAATACAAAAAAAGAATGGTAATTATTTACAATATTAAAACATTAACGGATCGTTGTGTGTTTAACGGAAGACAAATCAGATCTGAAACATTAGCATACTTTAAAGCTTGACAGAGGGCTGATTGTTGGATGGACTCCTTCCTCTAAATATCACACTTCAATCGAACCAATCAGATTTTAGGGGCTTTAGATTTTTCCGATTACTGTAAGCTGATTCTAGGGGTAGTTAAATGCATGATTATAAAGCATATGACTGAGATTCAGACTGTGGCAGGAGACGTGAGACTGATGAAAGCTCCTCCATCACGTGTGTGTTTGAGGGGCTCATGCCAGCAGCGGGCTGTTATTAATTCATGCTGGCTGTGAGGCACATCTCCCCGCTACGGCGAGGTGAAGCGGGTGGAAAAGTGGAAGCTCTGAAAGCGCCTCTCATTACGGTGCGTCCCACTGCTGCACGTTACTAATTCATCAGCTCGGTGGGAGGGCTGCGATAATGAGGAGGTCTCGAACACACACACACACACACACACACACACACACACACACACACACACGCGCCGGCTTAAAGCTCCCCGTGGTTCTGATATCTGAGCCAGACTCATAGACAGCGTGTGTGTGTGTGTGTGTGTGTGTGTGTGTGTGTGTGTGTGTGTGTGTGTGTGAACAAGGGGAGGAGAGTTTTTCAGAGTCATCTCCATTTTTGCTCTCCGGGAAGAGAGGAAAGTCAACAACAGTAATCAAGAGTCATCAAATTGTTGGATTCACGCTGAGAAAAGCAGATTAGTGATTCCTTTTGCACTTTCAAACTTTTCTTGAAGGACAAAGTATGCTACGTTTTCTATATTATACATGTACAAGATTGACAAACTCCAGAAAATTAAATATTATAAAACATAATGACCAGTGAAAGAAATAACATCGCTTCTCTTCACCCATTATTCCGATTAATCGCTCACATTCTCACTACAAAGATACAAATATATATATATTACTACTAATATATATATATATATATTGTTTATTTATTGAAATTGTAGCTATTTATACATAATCTACACACATTTATGAAAATATTTAAATAATAATATACTATAATATATATATATATATATATATATATATATATATATATATATATATATATATATATAAATAATTTAATTAATATATTTAAATAATATAATAATATATCTATTTGCATATAATGTACAGATTTATTTTACAAATATTATTCATTATATATATATGTTTAAATGAATGATGTGTGATAATAGTAAATATACAATAATATATTTATTAATAAGATATTATTCTAATTCTAATTACTATAATAATTATACACTGTCAAATATACATTTCATTCATTGAACTGAAATTATAGTTAATTTACAAATAGATATAATTTATTTATTTATTAATAAACTTTTAGTAGTGGATTTTTAATAGTGGATTTGTTTAAAAATTGATCAATAACAAACAAATAACAAATATGTAAATGAATAAATGAAATACATAAAAAAATTGTCAATAACTAACCAGCAATGACCTATTTACATTTTGTACACAAAAGCAATAATTTGTCTGTACAACTTATCTCGACTACTGTTATGACAGATTAATTTTTTGACAGCTATAGTCAGTGCATGTAAAAGAGCAGCGAGAAGATTCGGCCTACTTTTGTTTCGCACTGAAGAAAGAAAGTCATAGGGGTTCGAAACAGCATGAAGGCGAGTAAATAATGACAGTTTTCGGGGTGAACTGTCCCTTTAAGGAAAAAAAAAAACTGACTACTTCAGCAAGTCCTCAGGGGCTTTTCTAAGAGCACTTTAAAGACAGAGACAAAAGAAAAAAAAAGACAAGGTAGAAAGAGAGAGAAAGAAAAGAGAGAGGTTCGAGCGGTCACAGTGAGACAGTAAATGTGATTAATTACAGCTATGAGCGTCTCACTGATCCCAGCATGCTTTGCTGCCTTGGGCGTCTTATCTGCGCTGTGGCAGAGCGACACGCTGAGAGCATCTCCAGGCGTCTTAAGTTGCTCTCTGGCAACAAAACTCTGTCTCGTATATCTTCGCTCACGTTGTGCGAAACATGAGCGAAAATAAAAAAGAAACACTCCCTCTGTTGAAATGCATTCTGGGTAAGTCAGCGCAAACACAACACTTCGAGAGAATGCGCGCTTGACTCTTCCAGCCAATTGCGACTGGTGTCTGGAGGTCCCAGCAGCTTCGGGGATCCGAACGCTCAGCAATAAAGAGATTTTACGAAGACGCTCGGTGGCAAGAAAGCATAAAGCGTGCGTATTAAACACGCTTTCGAGCAAACGCAGGTTCGCCAAACTTTACCGTCGCTGCGCGCTCTCTGTGAATGTAAATGACCCTGCTGAAAAACTGGTATGTTTTTTTTGAAGCCTGGCTGTTGGTTCGAGCAGGTCCTGAGCGGGAGCTAGTTGCTCAGGACTAGCTTAGATCCAGCTCAAAGTCACGCTTCAAAACATACCTAGCCCTACCTAATCCAACAGGATAGTCCAAGAACTACGCAGCTTGGCAGACAGCACAAAACGCGCGCGCTTTAAAGTGAGCTTGTGTATTGAGACGTACTCCACAGCGCTCTTGTAGACATCAACGGCTTTCTCTGTGTCGCCCTGCAGTAAGTGGATTTTTCCCAGCATCATGTAGGTCAGATCGTGTTTATTCAGCTGCAATGCCAAGTTTAACTGTTCTTCGGCCTGAAGACAGAGAGAGGACACGTTTAGCACAACATCTGATGAGAAGACTCTCTCAAATACTACCCTATTCCAAATCTGGAATCTCATACAGCCAATTAAAGGAACAACATGTAACATATATAACATGACTGGCTGCACTTACACTCCTGAAGTCTTTGGTGTAGATGTAGCAAATGCCCAGATTATGGCTGATTTCCTGCAGGTAAAAATATGCACACTTTTATGTAATATTTCACAGGCATCTCAATTGTTTATTGTTAAATTAAGGTATATGTGACTACAGGTAAAGTTCACGCACACACACACACACACACACACCACACACACACACACTTAAATACATATGACACCAGAACTGTGGAATAAAACAGCTGCGATATAAAGAAAATACCTTTTTCATATAATAAAAGTGAATGGAAAGTGGTGCTGTTAAAACTCCAAACCAAAAATTCAATAACTATAATAATAATAGTTAATGAAACAAATTTAAAAAAATAAATAACAATTAAATAAAAATTCATAAAATACACAAAGGAATAACCTAACAATTTGAATAAATAAACAATAAATACACATAAATAAAAAGCCCTGACTTAACTATAATACATATTATTTATCTAATTATTATAATTATTATTTTTACCAACAAATCAATACAATAAAAAGACATGATCACAACAAAAATAAATAACTATAGTAAATATAATAAATAAATATAGTAAATAATTATAGTAAATATAATAGAATAACTAATAATAAATACATTAAACAGACAAAAAATCTGCTAATTTAACATTTAAATAAACAAAATATAAACTATAGGCCTTACTATTTCAAGGAAGGAAAATAAACTGATTCTAACTTAACTATACAAATAAATATGTAAATAAAAACGTATATACTGTCATTGTACGTAAAGTTGATTCATTTTTGGGTGAACTATCCCTTTAAATACACACTCATCAGACAGTGTACTTACCCAGTCTTTCTGATTGAGACGCGCTGCTTCATTATAAACCTCTATAGCGGCTTTGTGCTTCCCTAACAGAAAACTAAATACAGCGCATAAAAAAACACATCTTAGTTTTATATTCAGTTTACACAGATCCAGATACAGAGAGAGGTGTGGTGTGTGTTTAGGCTGCTGCTTACAGGGATCGCGCCACTTGCTTGAGGTTGTCTGAGCTTTTAGGGTTGAGGATGGCACAGCTCTGGAACAACTCCAGAGACTGCTGGATCTTCCCCTCTAACCGCATGATCAGAGCTGCACACAAACACAGAGCAGGTATTCATTGGATAAACTGGGACACACTGACTGTGCTTGGAAAAGAACGCTAGTGTAGTGCATACTACTGTTTAAATCTAGTATGTGAAACAGTGTAGAGTATCACTGATATTTATTTTTTTTGCTTTATGCCTTTATGTAGATATTTGTATTATTATTTTATTGTTTTTATTATTATTTTTTATTTATTATTATTATTATTATAGTTATTATTATTGTACTGTTTCCACTTTAATTCTACATTTTTATTCATTCTAATATATTACTTCACCTATAATATTTATTAGTTTTATATATATATATTATTTTCTATTTATTTAATTGTAGTTTTTTTAGAACTTTACAGTAAATGAAAACGAAGAAATGAAAAAGAAACTCCCTGAAAAAATAAATTAATTAAAAAAATAATTAATTATATATATATATATATATATATATATATATATATATATATATTAGTGCTGTCAAACTATTAATCATGATCCAAAATATGTGAATGTGTGTGTGTGTTTATATATGAATAATAAATAAACATAGTAATATGTAAGCAAAACTTGGATGCAATTAATTTGATCTAATATATATACATTAAAATTGTATTTGCAGTTAACTGTAATAACCCTGATGTAAAACAGTGACTTCAAACTCATGATTTCATTAAGTTGCATGTTCAGTGATCAGCTATTCCACATATTGTAATATATTTTTTTTTATGCAATTGTACCAACTAATCCGGGGTAAATCTCGCTTACCGCCATTCAAAAACTATGTAGATGCAGCATTTCGATTATACCGTTTTGCACACGTCTGTCCACTTTTAACTGAATACATTTACACCGTTATTGCGTAGTTTGCACTGACCTTGCACATAAACGGCATATTCACACATGCCCTGAGTTTCGTGCAGCTGTTCTTTAATAATGGCCTGAAAACAGAAAAAAACCCACGACTGATTAAACATTAATAAGAGTATTCTACAGCGGTTCGACTCTCTCTGTATATTTTCCGGCTTTACCTTGCAGGTCTCATAATCTTTGCGGATATAATGCAGATGTATAAGCCAGTTTCTCCTCTCCAGGATCGGCAGCTCAGGAGCTGCGGACAGAAACAAACAAACCGCATGCAGATCAAGCCATACGCAGCGACGTACAGCGGTGCACAAAAGAGCTGAATGTCTAAATGGCAAGCGTCAGAACGGACTCTAAATGTGTTTGAATCAGCTGGTTTTAACATTTCAAGCCCGTCAAACTTCTATCTGTCAAATGCTTTTCTTTGCACAGTTTGATCGCGCAGCATTCTTCACGCTAAAAGATATTTCGTGTGTAACGCGAGGACATGAAGTTTTAAAGTTCGACTCAACTGTTCGGTTTTTTAGGCCAGAGATTAAAGAGAAGACGCGTTTCATCTTTTGTAGGACGTTAACTGGTCTAATCATGAAAATGCAAATATCAAAGGCGGCATTGAAAATCTGAAGAAAACAGCTTCTATTTTTGATATAGAGGGCAGACGGGCTTGCTGTGAGCCGCAGCGGACTCCTCTCGCAGCGGGGGGCCGCGCAAGACTCCTCGTCCCGAATCCAGCGGGCCCCGGAACAAAAGGAACCTGTCCGCTGCAACACGAAGCGTCTGCATCTTTCTCTTCTTGCTTACAAGCCCCCCTGGCAAAATCTGATCTCAATCCGTTCTATTCCTGGACGGACTTTTCCCTCTGAGCCGTAATCCTCTTCACCGAAAAAAAAAATGGGGCCAAAGGGGAAAATAAAGGCAAACAGCGCCGCCCACAGGATGAACAGATACAGAGACGTGAACCTGAAAATGCTCGTTTTAAATTATTATTTTTATACATAGACTATGGAGATTCTGACCTTTCTTTGGACGAGGCTTCTTAAGGTCTGTGGCTACAGGCAGCTGCACATCCTACGCAAAGAAAGAATGCAACACATCAATCAAATTCTCTGTGCTATAATGATTATTAGCCCATTTTTATATTTATATTTGCACACATTTGTTTTCCTTTTTAATTCATCCATTTGCATAAATTATCTTTCGGTTTATTTGCTTGATTATTTATTTATTTAGCAGCAGAAATCACCTTAATGTTGTGCATTTGATTCTGATTAACATCATGCATTTTAAAGCGTAATGTTATGTAATCAGAAATCATAATTATCTGAATAAATTAAGCTAATTCTGAACTAATTATATACTTTTAAATCAACTCATAACGAACACGTTTAACAAATGCCACGATTTGTAAATAATTTACCTCAGTTTTATTAATAATTTACCTCACTTTTATTAACAGCCGTGACAATATTTTAAACGTGCTTAAAATACGCCAGAATACAATAAATCTTAAATGTCCTAATATAAACTTGTTTGTCTTTATGTAAAGGTGTTTTTTCGATCTTTATTGACAGGCTTTGCCGTTCAATGTTAACGAAATATGAATAAAATACACCTTTGTTACTTAAAACGTCAATCTGTCAGACTGTTTTCTCTTTGCAGATATATTTAATCTGACGAGACACTAAACAACGCAACAACGAAGAACAGCGCTTACAGACTATTATAAACCGTTATAAATAAGATCACCGTTCACATTAAAAGTATTAAATGTCACTGGTTTTTGTGTTTTAACGAAAATAGACATAATTTCTCACCGTTTTCATCTCGTCGTCCGCCATCGCGCCTCCGTGCCTCCTCACTTCCGGCGGACGCTTCTGTCACCATGGCAACACGGCGACGTTGGTCACCACGTGGTTTTACAAGTATAAATCGCACAGAAATTATTTACACTGGTGAAGGCTTAAAAAAATAAAAATAATATAATACATAAATATAACATAAAAAATACCGTTTATAAATATTAAATCCATTATGTATTTGCAGACACTATATAGTAGATAAACTGAAAATTCCAGTCGAGTGCTTTATTTGAATTACTTATCAGTGGTGAAGAAAGAGTAAATCTACACGCAGATTATAAACACAGTAAATAAAAAAATAAAATAAAATAAAATAAAATAAAAAAGTCTCTCAAACTATAGATCGTTAATTTAATTCAGACAATAGTGTGCAAAATACACAAAGGAATTATTTCAAGCCATTTCTAAACAAGTCATCATACATGATACAAGGACAATGAAAAGGATGAGAGCTACATCGGATCTTTTATGGCATCTCATGAACATAACGCATAATTAAACTTGATAAACTCAGAGCCCAGTTAAGAAATATATATATATATATATATATATATATATATATATATATATATATATATATATATATATATATATATATATTTAAACAAACAAACAAAAAAAAGTCTTGTTTGGTTCCTTTATAAATGTTAATGGACTGACTCAATGTAACTTTTAAGGGATTTTAACTCAATATATCTTTAGAAACTTAGAAAGCAGGATGTAGGATTCAGTTGACATATCGTACATTATAGACTGAAAGATCCAGGAACACCTTTAATTTTGCCTATAACCACGTACATGTAAATTGATCCCAGATACGTGTTTTTTTTTCCACTGAGTGACGTTAAATTCCCTGATCAACTCTTTTTTTTTTTTTTTTTTTTGAGCAGCAGGCCGTTAATGGCGTCTGGAACAGTGAGGTAAACGTTGGCAGCGCCGCCGGAGAACGTATCAGAGCAGGTTTTTCAGCAGGAGGGGTCTGGCGATCTCCAGGATGTCCAGGTTGGGATCCAGGGATCTACCCAGACCCTCCAGAACCATGATGGCAAACACCATAGACGCAAAATTACTCTCCAACTTCACCTGCAACAGGAAGAGCAAAGTTAAACGCGCGCAACAGTGTCAAAACACAATATGCTTTGTCACATTAACCATTCGTGCATGCCAAACTAAAGTTTTTACACATTTAAGTATGCTTACTATGTTTTATTGCTGTTACGTTGCTAAATTCAATTATAGCCTTTAAAAGCTACACGGGGCAGAAAAAAGTCAAATAATAAAAAAACTCAAATAATAATGGAAATACTCAGCTTTTAAGTACTTTTTCCTGTTTAAAGGCTGTTCATTTGATTATTGAAAGGTAGACGATACATCAAGCCAATAAGCATTATTTTATATTATATTTTATGACGCACTATTTTGTGCTAAGATCAGCCGCTCTCACCTTGTGATGAATCAGTAAGCCAAAGACTCGAGACAACAGCTCGGCCACCTGGATCTATAAAACAACACGGGTCATAACATTTTTCTGGATCTCACTGAACAGAAAGAACAGCATTCACCTGAAACCTTTCGTAACGTTATAAATGTATTAACGGTTACTTCTAATCAATTTAGCACATTCCCGATAAATAAATGTGTCGATTTCTTAGTTATTTTTTAACTTAAATGTCTATTTATGTATTATTACTTCCACAAAAATAGAAAGCAACTGTTTTAAACTTTAATAAACGTCTCTTGAGCGGCGACACCGATGCTGAAAATCAGCTTTGCGTCACAGGAATTAATTATATTTTACGATACATTAGAAATCGTTATTTAACATTTGGCAATGTTACCATTTTTTCTTGTGTTCTTCTCAAACCAATGCAGCTTTGGTGTGCAGAAGATACCAAAAACGCTTCTTTCGGAAACAAACTTGACTAGTTGATGGCCGTGGAAGTGACCGGCTCCGTACCTTTCCCAGAGAAAGCGTGTCGCTGAGAGCGTGATCCACTAGTTCAGCCATTTCCTTCTTGAAACGCGTCACGTCCTGGCACTCGTTGGCGCGGGCGTGATGAAGGATCAGCTCGGCGACTCGCTCACCCTGAAAAAACACAAGCACGCGCTTGAGCTCATTCTGACGGCACCCATTCACCGACGGATCCGCGATGCTGCGTTTCTCTAAATGGATGGCAAGCGATAATACCAAGTCACTAACGTTTCTATCGGTATTCGGAAATGTCAACCTGCTTGAGAACGACAGCGGTGAACACGGCTCGGAAGTTGCGCTGGTCCGCTGAGCTGAGCTGCGCCACGATGCCGGCGTCCAGCAGCACCAGCTGTAGAGGCGAAGGAGTCGGCCTCATGCTGACCACCACGGTATCGCACATGTCCGTCAGAGTCGGCGTGTCCTGGCACGCCTCTCCTCGACCGGCCCGCACCAGGATGTTCCCGGGATGGAGGTCGCCGTGGACGAAATTATCCACAAACACCTGCCAGAGAACACCAGCTCATCTGACCGCTGTTTAAAAGACGTAGCTCACGCAATATTAACATTTGCCAGAAGCGCCCGCAAGCGATCCAAGATGCTTTGCGGCGAATGGGTGCCGCCAGGATAAGAGCCCAACCGGCTGTAATAATCCACAAGAAATCACGCCACTCCAGTCGACATATCACGAAGACAAAATCTGTATGTTTGCAAGAAACAAAAGCATCATTGGGAATCCTTTGTGCTATTGCTTTCTCCATGGAAAAGATGAATCGTGGACGGAAATACACACAGATTAAGCGCCTTTTACTAATGAAAACGATCCTAAACGCATCTTAACAAACATGTTAGCGAATTTTGATGAGAGTGGACAAAAAGGGATGGACGTTTTCACGGGAGGAAACGTTATTATGGACTATTTTGGTCGGAAGCAACAGCTCGGGAGTAAAAAAAAAAGGGCCCTAATGATGCATTTGCTTCTTATGAACATTTAGCTTTTTGCTTCGCACGATGCTAACTGACGGACTGGACTGGAGAGCTGTGGATTATCGTCTTTAATCAGCTGTTTGGACTCTCATTCCGACGGCACCCATTGGATCCTTTGCCGAGCATTTCTCCAAATCCGATCCGATGAAGAAACGCACTCGTACGCATCTCGGACGGCCTGATGTTCGGCAAATTTTCGCGCTTGGCCCGAACTAATCCTGTAACTGACCATTTTCAGAAGGAGGTCGACACCCATCCGCGCGATTCTCTGCTTGATTCCCTCAGGAACGTCTGAGCTCAGGTACTTCGAAATGGGTTCACTTTCCTACAGGAGCATAAATCAAAGCGTCAGCGCTCCTCAGGGGAGTAAAACTTGATATTAAGAGGGCGGCCATTATCACCTCGTATGTTTCTACCAGCACAGTCCTTGTGACAAACGGTCTGAGGGGCGTCGGAAACTTCACGTAATGCAGATCTTTAAAGTTCTTCTGGAACTTTTCGATGTTCTGCGCTTCAAACCGAAGATCGATCTGCATCAAAGAGATACTGACTCATGAGAACCTGGACCTTTCTGAATGATGGCGCATATGAAACAGACAAAATGGACCGCTTATGGCATGTTTATGCTATGATGTGACACACACGTCACCATGATATCTTCTTAACTCGTTACGTATCGTTTTGTTAAAGATATATGTTATTAAAAGTGTCGCATGGGACGAAACGTACCTTTAGTAACCAAAAAAACGAGCATTTTCGGAAACGTTGCCATGGCAACCATAATGCAAACTGGTTCAATCATGACTGAACCTGGGTGTTGATTATTTTTCACCTAAGCACTTCCTGAATTGAAAGCGAGGGATAATTCTTTAAAAGATAACCAATAGTGTTGCATGAAAAGCATCGGTACCTGTCTGGTCATGAGCTTCTCGAACTCATCTACGATCTCAGGGAGGCTGAGCCACTTGACGCCGGGCAAACAGTTGAGGAATAAACTTCCAGCTTTCATCAGGATCAGATCGATCTGCACCTGCTGCCTGATTCCTGGATGAAGAACCTGGTTGAAGGAAAAAGATCGCTCCAATAGTTAAATATCATCGTCTAACAAGTTTAAGTTGCTTTGATCTGCACTGATCCATGGTAAGATCAGTCAAAAAAAGAAGAGAAAACAGTTTTAAATCAAGGAAAAACAACAACAAAGATTAATAAAAAAAAAACGGTCAAGATAAAATCAAGTAGAATTTGCTCAAATGAATGGTGTAGTTCAATGGTAATAAAATACTAAAGGAATTGCATAAATGTAATATTTTATTTGGGAAAATGTAACTTTTTAGTAAAAAGTAGCCACAATCTTTACCCTTACCTTTATTTTGTCACAGAAATATATGAGATATAATATCAGATATAAGGTATTAAAAAAAATAATTAATTAAAATAAATAAAAATAATATATATATATATATATATATATATATATATATATATATATATATATATATATATATATATATATATAACACACACATATAAATATATATGTGTATGTGTGTATAAATAAATAAAATTAATTTAAATATAACAAAACAAGTAAGTCAATAAAACTAGCTTATTTTTTATGAAAATATATGAAGTGAATAAATGGTTTACTGGTAATTAAAAAAAATAAATAAAAAATTTACAAAATAAAAAAAGGTTTCAGAAAGGGAAAAAAAAAATTCAGGGAGAAAAATCAGTTTGAACCAGAACACCACATTGTTTTTTGTTACTTTTATCTGAATTCTTCAAGAACAGACTCAGAAAAGTACAAATAAACAGACAAATACATGATAACATGAATTGTTGTTTTAAAAACTGATTTTACCTTTATAACCTGACAAGATTCTGGGAGTGTATATGATAAGAAAAAAAAAACATAATTGAATCAAAAAAAAGTGCACATTACTCCAGATGGTTGGAAGGAATGGGTTTAAGAAGAAAGTAAAAAAGATCTTTACCTTAATCGCCACAGGAATCAGAGACTCTTCCTCCAGGTGTTCTTCTGGACCAGGTCTCTCTCCGAAATCCCTCGTCTTGGTGTCCGCCGTCTCTTCCTCATCTTTACCCGTCTCCCAGAAGTCACTCAAAGCTCCTCCCAGACCAGGGATCTCCCAGGCCTCCAGGAGACTGTTCTTCTCCAGTTCCTCCACCAGCTTCCGGAAGGCCGGATCGTCGACGCTCTTCACCTTGGCTTTGGCCCGGTACACCTGCGCCACGCATCCCGATCCCACCGGCTCCTTACCGTCAAACACAAACATCTGCCTCCAGCCTTCCCCGAACGCCCTCCTCAGACAGAGCTTGGTGTGCGACCAGGGATGAGGCTTAACCCGCACGTGAAGCCTCGAGAAGCGCTCGCAGAAGTCCCGGGAGAAGATGTCCCGTCTGGTGCTGGCCCACTGGCCCAGCTTGATGAACGTCGGCCCAGATGTTTCCGTGACCCAAAGCAGGGCGTCCAACCAACGGGACGCCCAACGTTGCGATAGCAAAGTCAGGGGATACAGAATCAGAAGTGGGCTGAATTTGAGAAGAAGCACCAAGGCTCGGATGCCCAGACGCAAGACGAACACTAACCTGTGGATCTGCACTCGGGCCACTGACTTCCTCTCTGCGGGCTTCTGATGACGGGTGGCTTCCTGTCCGGCGGCGTAAGTGATGCCGCATGCAGTCCAGCAGAAAAGTCCCACTTTAGGGGCTTGAGATAAAACATGAGTGCCTTTAAAAAGAAACACTCTCCGGGGCGGGATTCGAATGGAAACCCTGTGCATCATGTACCTGAAGTTCTGGAGCAGGTGTTTTGCGCAGAAAGCAGACATTTTTTTTTTTAAATGGGTATTAATTATTCGGACATTTAACGGGACAGTTGCATTTATAAATGCGTTTTTTATCTTATAATCTTGAAATCAGGCGCACGAAAACATATTAAGATCACGTAGGATGATTGATATTCACTTATTGATGGGAAATGATGTCATGTTTTGCTGCAGAATCTACATGCATACAATTCAAATCATTATGCATACTTTCGCAGCAACACGAAATCTGTTAAATCTTTATATCTATGATGTTAAGGTATAATATCACGCAGGAGGGATTCAAAACACGGCCGCTCCTGCGATAACGCCTGATCATAATCACCCCTGTTCGTTTTATCTTGCCCTTTTTTGCTGCCGGATGTCCAAAGCCGTGCTGTTTAGCCCCATTTCTGCATCGTCTCTACACATTTTTGCAGGAATCAAGTTTAATTCATTCAAATATTTGCTATGAAGCGCCGCTCCTCTCCTCCGGTCCGGCTGAATAATCCTTCCGTGTTAACCTCAACATTAGTTCCGCCGCTCCTTTAATTTAAACGATCTTGCATTTAAAAAGATAAATCATCAACTCAGCAACAATAAGCGTAGGCAATGTAATTAATAACTGAGTGTATGCTCCGTATGCGATATCACTATGATTAAAAAAAATGAGAGTTCAATTGAGAAAATGCTAATTAGAGAAATAACCAAAACAGAATAAGTCTTTATTTATTACATAAAGCCTTTATGTATAATGCATTATAAAAGCGGTTTTAATGCAATAATTATGTCTTGCAATGCACCTCATAATGCATTGTACAGATAAAACACAGTACATTATAATAATAATAATAATACACAATGCATTTTACATTTGATTATATAATGATGAAAAAATATAGTGTATTGCAATGCTCATTATTATACATTTAATAAGCTTTTATAATGCAAAAAAGACAAATAGCAACTTTGGAAAAGCCTTTATGAATAATATTCAGGCTTTTCCAAAGTTGCTATTTGTTGTTATTATTAATGTTATCATTTAATTTTTTAGTTTACATTAGTATTATTTATGCACTATAAATTTGTAATTTTAAAGTTTAATAATTTAATAGTAATAAAAAGCACTCCATTCATTTCCTAACTTCTTTTTAAAAAAGCCTAAAAAAGTATTACATTTTCCCAATAGAGAGTAGAGTCATTATTCATTATATATAGATCAGTGGTATATATATATATATATATATATATATATATATATATATATATATATATATATATATACAATTGTCAATTTATCAAGTCTACTGATAATTCATAAATATGCATGTACTTAATATATATAAAAACCAAAAAACAATACACACAGTATATTTAATCTTTTTATCCATCAAACAAAATATATGAATAATAAAGTTCTTATAAAAAATAAAAAATCACATCTGAAGAGATCGTTTTTGCTCAGCTGTTCTTTAAAGCAGGTCTGTTTCTCTTCATTGTCCTGTAGGTGTCGCTGTTCTTCGTCACGTGGTGCAAAGATGGACCTGATAATCAGTGTCTTTCATCCTCTTTCTCACCTTTCTGACTTTTATGGATTCGGCAATGTCCTATCTGACTGCGCGTGCATATTCGACTACGCGTGCATGCTGCAAAGCCCAACAAGCCACTTTTACAAATTCGCTTTAAGAGCAGCTTTGCAGCCAGAGTTCATCTAGCACAAAAGCCTTTCAGCGTCCACAAAAGACACCGATTCCATTAAGTCGGCAAACTCTCCGGTTAAATCCGTGCGTAACTCGATCCCTGGAGTCCATCTCCTCCTCCTCCTCTCTTGAAGTAAAGCCAAGCCTGTCCTCCACACGGGACCCCCAGACGCCCCCTCTCCCAGAGACCCTCGGGCCCCAGAAACACATCGCTCCGGGGGGGGGCCCAACTTGCCAACGTACAGCGAAACGATCAGATTTTAATAAGCTCTTGCGAAACTAACTTAAAGTTCGTCTGAAGTGAGTCAGCGCGTCCTCGTTTGCGTTAGATAGCAAGATTTGCTCTCCGAAAGGATTCATTTATTTGGTCAAACACAAAAATGAATACGATTGGAAACGATCAAGTGACTGATTGATCGCATTTAAAATGCAATAAATCGTCCCATTATCGTTTCCATTATTCATTTGATGAAAGATCATTCAAATAAAATAAAAATATAGTAACAATAAATATTTTTAGTATGCAAAAATATCGTTTTGTTTGTTGTTGTTCCGTATTTTATCGATTTGTTATTTTTTTGCTGTTATTTTTTGTTATTTTTTTTCTGTTACTCTCATGAAGGCTGCATTTATTTGATTAAAAATATAGTAAAACATTAATTACCACTGCTTTCTATATTCTAGTGTTATGCCTTCCTGTGATCGGAGCTCTCTTCAGTGTCATATTATCTTCAGAAATCATTTTAATATACCGATTTGCTGCTCAAGAAACGTTTATTATCAGTGTTGAAAACCAGGTTTACCTTTATAGATAATAAAAAAGTAGGATTGTCAAACTCATTTCTCTTACAATTTCTCAGTATAAAAATAGGCGGTAATAATCAGTGTGTATTTATCTATTAACGCATGTTGATCGAATCGAGTCGAGTCTGACTTATGATTGTAGAGCTGAGCATGCTTTGAGACACCGCTGAGATCGATCGGTTGGTCTTTTTCTTAATGTTTTGGAAATGCGCCTTTAATGCATCGCGTAAGAGCTCTAAGCGAATGAAAACACCCTGTGAAGTTTTCTTAAATGCGAAAGCGATGTTATTGTCTCTCAAAATAAAGAGTCAACTCTGAATCATTGAAACGAGTCGTTTGGAAAACGAATCACGCGCCGTTTCGTGTCGACGTCAGCAAGAAACATTAGCATACTTTCTCATCGGCCATCACTGGGTGTCTTTTTTAGAGCGATAAAAGATCTGTTTCTCCTGTAAAACTACACAAAGTGGCGCTGAGCTCACAAACACGGCTTTATAGGGGCATGCGGAGATGAAAATGAGAGCAAGAATGAATCTTTAAGCGAATCGTTCAACAAGTAAAAACAACAAAAAAGTACAAATAAATGCATATTATAAAATTGCGTGCATTAGTCTATTGTTGGCGACTCAAAATCTAAATATAATGTAATAGTTAAGCATATTTGATTACTCAAGCATACTCTCATTTCCATAAAAGAGAGCAAAATATGAGCAATCAAAGATTTTGTGATTTTTCCTTCCGAGCATCTGAAGTATCCAAATGCTTCTGGATGGATGGAATTTTTCTGCGCTCTGTTTGGCTCCAGTCAACTTTTAAAGCGGGACACTCCGTCTCCACGGCAACCAGGCGTCCAATCGCCCGTCCAGCTGCAGATTAGTTCAGCAGCGGGGGGCTCGGAGGAGGAGAAAGACTCCGATGGGAAAGAGGAGAGGGAGGGGGGGTCCTGGGCTGGGAAAGGAGAATGAGAGCGGAGGAAGGCAGAAACACTGGAGAGAGATAAAGTCGCATGCAGCTGGAGTTCGAGTCTCTCTGAGCTTCTCTGCTGCAGGATACAAGGGGACCGGCTGGGGAAAAGAGGATTTAATCAGCCTGAGAGTGCGCTGGAGAAGGAAAAAAGAGGAAAGGAAGGAGAAGAAGGGAATAGCTGCTCACATCATGAGAGTGGATGCCGTCTTTCCTGGGGTCAGATTTCACAAAATGAGAGACCACTGCACTACTGCAGGGCGCAAGCAACAGAGCAAGGTATGTGTGTGTGTGTGTGTGTGTGTGTGTGTGTGTGTGTGTGTGTGTGTGTGTGTGTGTGCGTGCATGTGTGTACTTTGGGGGCAAAACGGCTTCTGACAAAACCAAAACTGCATTTGACAAAACCTCCCTCAGTGGTAAAAACGGTTAAAAAATAAAGTAAGCAATGTTGTTTTTTACGCATAATGCTCAAAAAAGAGTATTTCTTTTATTCTACAAATGAAATGATAAATAATAAAAAATAAACTTTTAAGGGGTAGCCTGTGCTTATTGCCTGATAAAACTTCAAAACTGACAAAAAAAAGTAAATCATGTTTTTTTAAATAAAAAAGGTAATTAAAACCAATACAATAAAAATGCATGTTTTTTTTTTTAAATATTATGAAATCACTTTTTTTAGGCATAATCTGTAGCTATTGTCTGACAAATCAAAACTTATTTTTGACCAAACCTCCTTTAATGGTAAAATAATAAAAAAATACATTTTTTTTCATTTTAAAATAAATGCATTAAAAATACATAAAAATTATATAAAATCGTTATTATATAGTAGTGTTATTGATTACATTTATTTTATAAAAAAGGTTTATAGTATTTTCATACATTTGTGTGTTCAATGAGCATCGTTTGCGTCGGGCTAATGCAATAAGTTTAAAGTACTGCACACCAGTTTTGTAGATTATCGTGGTTTGCACCGGTTTGTTGTCCGCTCAGAGTCGAACCAGTTGTGAGAAATGTGCGTTAATTGGTGCATTCCTGACCAAGAAGCGAGAGAGCGGATAGATAGAGCGTAATTGAATAAGTGCTGCAAGTCATTTCAGCCAAGAGAACAACAGCTCTGCTTCTCCACCGCGGCTGAAAGCGGAGACGGAAGCTGCGTGAGAAATATTAGTATTAATAAAGTGCAAAACACTAAAATGAAGTGTTTTGCGCTTCGGTGAGAGTTTCGATGTCTCGTTAAGGCATGACTTCGTAATTCATAAGCTGTGCCAAACGGAAAAAATCTCATTTCGTGTCTATATTTGGTATTTCTTAGCAGAAAGCATATTGTGAGTGGGATATTCCCATCTCTGTTGACTCACCGTCATGCTTTTATTTGCAACTGCTGCTTAAATGTTTTTGTTTTTGCAACAAGGGATAAGAAATACCCATAATACCCATAATAGACTTTCCAATATGACGCATCAGAAGCGAACGTCAGTTGCAGTTATGTTGTCAAACTGCAGACATATTGGAATTAGGGCTAATTCGGCTCTGTTGGTTTTTACGTGACTACGTGTATAGCTGAAAACCTTATTAAAATGGTCAAAGTATGTAATAAACGATCGCAAACTAGCCTCGTTCGCATACATGAATCATTTCTTTGTGATTCATATAACAATTTGCATGCACGTTTGTTATGTTTTCACCGATTTTTCTCCTCGTATTTAATGAACGGAGCCCAATTTGTGAATAAAAGTTATTTTTGAGGTTTTTTTCGGCTGTGGTTCTGATTGCCAGAGGAGAGTGCGTGCGTAGCAAAGGATTCTGGGTAGGAGCATTTGAATGCGGGCCTGTTTGTTTGGCCCCCGGTCTGTGACTAATGGCTCTCACTCTAAATGACTCTAATAAATAGTCGCAAGGTCAAAGGATGAGTTCAGGAAAGAAAGACTAGCAGTTGAGTGAGTTCAGTTTTCCATCTGTTTTGTTTTTTGGAAACCTTTGGAACTGAAATTGCTTTTTGGTGCTGCTTACCTTTAGAAAACACGCCTGGAGTCGTTTTTAGCCTGCTGCTAGGGTGTTCTGGGTGGTTGCTAGGCTGTTGCTATGGGGTTGCTAGGGTGGTTGTTTTAACAGTTACACCTATTAGTTGCTTATTAGCGTATATTACTAGAATATTAGCCTTCGTTAGTGCTAATTAAGCACATGTATGTCTTATTCTACATCACTAATCCTACCCAACACCTAAACCTAACAACTACATTAACTTTCTAGCATATTAATATTATTAATAAGCAGCAAATTAAGAATTTATTGAGGGAAAATCATACTATTCTAATGTGTTACTACATTTTTAGACCCTGTTTTAATAGTTAAATAAAATTTTAATAGTCAAAAAGCATGTCTAATTATTGAAAATCGTGAAATATTAAACAGTAGTTTATTCAAGTTTAACATAATTTTTTATTTAAATTCATTTTAAAGCCCTTTGAAATGTTTTTGTTTCCCTCAAATTCAGTTCTATATTTTCCAAATATTTTTTACTTAATATTAAAAATCAAAAGCATCTCTAATTAATTGATTTTTTTTTTTATTTTTATAAATAATAATGCGTTATGTATGAACCTTTTTTTCTGCTAAAATAATTTGGTAAATAATTATCTGCTAAATATTCTTAGAAACAATTTCTGTCAATTCTTCAAGGAAAACGAAATGTTTATTTTGACGACATTTAGGTTTCTGTTTGCATATGATACGAAAAATAGGTCTAGTTTTACTACTTCTATAGATCGTGTTCATGCACATTTTGAGGCGTCAGAAATTTTACTGCTTAATATTCACAGACAAATTCCAAAATTTGGCAAATTCCCTGATGTTTTGCGTAATACAGCGATTTCTGTGACCGGATTTCATCAAACGTGGACAGAATCGTAGAATACATAAAAATGTATTTTACCGTATTACACATATTGCACGACATTAATGATGCCCACAGTGGTTACTAACAGGATGCTACGGTGTTCCAGGTGGTTGCTAGGGTGTTCGAAATAGTTGCTAGGCCTTTGTTTGACTGAAAAGCATCCACGCTCAGATCTCTAGACGTGTGTCTGTCCTTCGATATAAGCATTTTTCCACCCGTTTTATCATCCGTGAGGATGTAATACAAGACACGTGATTCGTTCATATCTCTGGTGATGCTCCACTCTGTGTGTCTGTGTTATAGAGTATGTGAGCTTCGCATCTCAAAGCTGTGATTTCCTGCGACATGGTAACAGACATCTGTCTCCATTGTACCGCGTTTGCAGAAATGTCATACACATGTAAATGTATCCTACGAGAGGCCAGATGCTTCGGTGTAAGCGTGATGTCTTTCAGTCAGCAAAACCCCGCTAGATCACAGTCAGAGAGGAGTAGATTACTTAGAAATTGCGGTTACTGATTGTAGTTACATAATGCATTGCATTACACATTTTAGGTAACGCAATCAGACTACTTTTTGGTTACTTTTGACCTAAGTTGTTTATGACATTATTATAGGACGATCTTGTACTATATTAATATAAACATGCAAAGAGTTAAGGTCCTTGCAAGCTGATTCCGAAGAAGATTTTTTCATATTCTAACTTTTTTCATATTCTCAGACTGTGTATGCGAAGACCTTATATAAAAAATATATTCCATTCATTGCAAACATTAAGTGCATTAAACATTACATTACACAAAGGTTTCCCAAACTGGGTTTCGTAAACGAACTGCAGGGGCTGAGTGAGTTTAAAAAAAGCTAGTAATTAATGAAATAAAACACTTATTTACTTACATATTGTGTGACATTTAACCAACAAAGAACCAAGCGCAATGCTTAATTGTTATAATCTACTTTTTTTAAACCTCAGGGGTACTTCAAGAAAACATATTAAGTGTGAGACGTTTAAAAATGCATGCATTATATGTAAATAAGAATTAACGCGAATTTGTGCAGTTTAACGTGTTTGAAATACATACGTTTAGTGAGACATGGTTAAATAACCTAACAAGTGATAATTCAAATTAGTAGTTCAAACACTTCTTAAACCTAAAAATGATTTTGTAAAGCCAGTGGTGAAATGCGGTTACGGACCATATCAGCAAAACTGGAAGTCGCTCTGAACGTACAGCGGGTGAAATAAGTACTGAACACGTTTTTCTCAGTTAAAATATTTCTAAAGGTGCTGTTGACTTGAAATTTTCATCAGATGTTGGTATCAAGCCAAGTAATCCATACGTTACAAAGAAAACAAATACGTTCAGAAATGAAGTTATTATGTGTAACATAATGCAATGGGAAAAGTATGGCATGGAAAGCCAAGGCACCAGATTAAATCTATCAGCAATTAGAAATGAATATTAGCTGCTTCGGTCCGAACATGATGAAGATGAAACAAGGGTGGACATTTCAGCAAGACAATGATTTCAAACACAGCCAAGGAAAATCCAATAGTAATAAATAAATAAGAACTAAAGATCTGAGATCATCGAACCGTTTGGGCTTTTATAGTGAAATCTTCTGACTTCTTGTTTTCGAGCGACTTGCATTAAAATTGTAAAAATGATAATCGATCTGCTTCAGAAGACGTGCGTTAACCTCTCTGAGTCGTATAACGGATGTGTCCGATTCACGGAGCTTCAAAAAGCTTGGAAGAGCCAGAACTCAAGAAAGTCATATACGCCTAGGATGCCTTGGGTCAACTATTCCTTTAAGGTCATAAAATGGGACCAAAAAGCCTTTTAAAGTACTTCATTTTGGGAATCTGATTGCTTAATCCAGAATGCACGTAATCAGTTACTACCTACATTCATTGAGGTCTCTTTACTCCGCTGAACGTCTCGTCTCCACAGCAACAGCTGGAGAATGCGCCCTGCGGAGCGTGTGAGAGAATTCTGGCTGCTCAGGATTCCGTGAGCCCCGGGGCTTTGTGTCGGAGTTTGAGGGAACGGACCACAGATGCTGTGATTACTGACCTCCACCCCTTCTCCTCCTTCCCGTCTTTCTCCCCTGTAACCCGCCTTCTTTTATAACTCTTGAGATTCCAGCCCCCACTCCTTAAGGAGCCGTGCCTGCAAGCTGTCGCTCCGATGCCGTCTCCGTCAAGGTTCAGCGGTTTTTGTAGCGCTCTAGAAGAGAAGGGAAGAGCAGGCTTCAAGGTTGTAACAGCCAGTGAAGGGTTTCAGGAATAAAGGGAATAAAGTGTTTAGCTAAGTTGGAAGGTAGAGTTCACCTAAAACAGGAACCTGTGTCACTGTTTACTCAACTCCGAATTACAAGATGACAAAGATAGTCCTAAGTTGCACACTAAGTTGTTATCCATACGTCTTAAAACTCACTTGTACTTACTTACTTAACTAGTGCTGTTAAATGATTAATCACAATTAATTGCATATATATATATATATATATATATATATATATATATATATATATATATATATATATATATGTATGTACATATGTACATGTATTTGCATGGATATATTTATATTCATCAAATTTTCTTAAATATATACATATATGCGTATGTATTTACATAATAAATATACAGTGCACACACATGTGCTATGTAAACAAAAACTACTTTTGGATGCAATTAATCGCGATTAATAGTTTGACGGCAATAGTTTAAACCTACTAAATCTGGTGCAACTCCTTATGCAAAATATTAAAATGTACAAAAACTGTATTAAAACCACGGTCTGTTATGATATGAAGCTATCATGTGTCTTTAGAACATTATTTTTTAGAGGTTTGCAGGCTATGGCCACAGTGCAACGTCCTAGTAAACATTTTGCACACTATCGTGTTTGACAGAAATGGGGGACATGATGTGTGACTGAATTAAAAATTATAGGGTGTACTGACTTTGTTCGGAGGACAATCATTAAAGGAGGATATTTACTTCAAATATGCACTTCATTTCATTCATCATCCATTAAAAAGGTCAATTTGCATTCCTTAGTTAACTTTGTCTTTTGTTCTTAAGGGCCAGACTACAGATTATGACACGCGATTTGTTCAAAGATAAGGTATGTGATGTGGAAGTGTCATGGAGTTTGTGAAGACGACAGGAAGGAAATAAAAAGGAGAATGTGGGTGAGGCTGAGTAAAACAATCCATTCTTCCCCATCTGGAACGTGGGATGTTTCTTCTTCCTCTCCTAGCGTGGGTGGTTTAAAATACCTCTTTACCTTCTAAAACTCTTTAATACTGCCTTCTTTCCTTCCTTCCCTCGCTCACTCTCTCGCCGCTTTGCACACATCCAGTCTGCAACCAATTACAGCGCTTTGGAACCAGCAAACCATCCAAGATGTGCAGCCTAAAGGTCCTTTCATATGACTTGCGTCAATGTTCACCAATTCATTGAACTCTCAGAGCGTCACGCTCCTTGTTAGTGCATTTCCTAGTGGTCAAGCATTATCATGCAAAACTCAAGTCTTTCAAGGTTGCGCAATGTTTGCTCATCAGCTTTTAAAAGGAGGAGAAAGCATCATTTGGTACAATCTAGTCGAATTTGACAGATGCCAACATGGGGAGGTTGTGTAACACGACGTCATTCTTAACAACAACGAACAAGCTACTGAGAGTAGAAGAAAATAAGACTTACGGATCTGGTATTGGATGGCTGCTTGATGTTTGATGTAAAACGTGGTTCTTAATGGAGCACCAGTTGACATCCTCTTCTGTTGAGAGACAAATAGACATAATGAAGCTAATGGCTTATAATTACTCGGATGTGAGCGTGTAAAGACCTCAGTTCAACCTGTTTAGTACACCAGACCTGCCATGTTTGCTCTTAAATGGAAGGGTATCATTAAGTCGTTAGTTTTACATTCAGCAAAAGTGACAGGTTCGTGTTTTTCCTTCACTCACCGGCTGAGCATCAAAGCTCTTTTTACCTGTCAGAGGTGTCCCAGGTAACATGAGTTACACATTTTGTACCGTCTGTGCAGGTGGAGACACACCTGGCCGAGATTTCGCACAATGCTTCATTTGTTACAGTCGCCGCCAAACACACTGCCTGGTATGTACATGCACAGCCTTGATAACTCATCCTGTATCAGGTTCTTACTTCAGAAGAATACCCTTTCTGCATTTTTGAGGGAAAGCATTCGAGTGCTTAGGATAACAGGGTCGTGTCTAGACCGTACCTTAGTTGTGTACAAATTGTTGGGAGATTCGCATGCTAATCATGATGTTGTTTTTATGTGGAGAGCTGCAGCAAACTCTGCTGAATCTCAAGAGTCTCATAGCAAGGTTTACCTTCTAGATACTAATTTCAGGTTCTTGAAGAGGGTAAGATGTTTGTGTTGGGAAAGTTTCAGCGGAACATTAGGAAATTGTAACTGAAGGCAAAGTTGCAGAAAAAAATTGGCAGGAGCGCTTTGGATAACCGATCTTATACTAACCAACTTGGCTGTGCAGAATGTGCACAAGCCCTTAACAGAATATTAATGCCTATCTTCTATGCCAGGGAACAATCTTACCCTGACAATCATGGAAATATCTGTGCTCTAACACTCGGTGATGCATTAAAGCTCAGGTTTGCAGAGGAACATGTAGTCAGTTTCTGGATCTTCTGGAGTTCTTGTGTTACAAGGAAAACCACACAATTTCCAAAAACTGTTCTTTTTCTGGGAGTCATGTGGCTGAGCTTCTGCTTTTTGTCCCTGTCAGTTGAAAAACTTGTATCTTGGAAAATTTCACAGGAAGGATGAGATCATTGAGAGGTCACCGTGTTAGGTCTGATCGTGATAAGACGATGCATTCAAACTAAATTTCTTTCTCTCCCAGAGCTGTGAAGCATCCTGAGGATGCAGAATGAAGAAAGAGGCCGTGTTATCTGTTGTAGAGAAACGCAGTAAAAGTGTTCCATTTCTGACTGATTTGAGTGCAGTCGTCTTGGTCTCCCGTAAGGAATTGCAATACTAATTTGTGATCGAGGTGGTAGTCCTCGATCAGTGCAACTCATGGTGGCCCTCATGCTCACATACCGCAACTTTTTCTCCGCTCTTGGTTTGACTCGAAGCCAGATCTCCAGTTACACTTCCTGTTTTCCCTCACGCTTCTGTGGTTCCGCCTGACCATTCCCACCGGCCTTGCGCTCCTCAGCGCAGACAGATTCCTACAATTCCCTGCGCTATTCCCATCGGAGCACTGCGTGGCGAGAGCTTGGGAAAGTCCTCTTCCGGAGTCAACGATCCACCAAGCAACAGAGCCTCTTGTTTCTCTCTCCTCCTCCTCTCTCTCTTCCCCTTCTTTTTTTGCCCTCAGCTCGCTCTCAAAATCAACATTTCCAGAGTGAATGTAAACCAAACCGCCAGAATGATGGAGTCTAAATGAAGGTCTGAAAGTTTTCACGACCTTCAGTAACATTAGGAATCCAAGGAAACGCATACATTGGTTTTCCTCTTCAGATCAAAATCAGATGGGCTCCTCCATGATTTGTGCCATTATTTAATGGATAATTATCGAGACCTCTTTAATAGATATTTTCTCTTCTTATAGATGGGTATACGATGACATGAAGCAACAATGGAGACTTTTGTTGACTTTCTGCCTCCTCTTGTTTTTAGAGTCTCAAACTCTTCTCAGCTTTGCCAAGATGTTAAAATCGGTAACTTAAACACTGATGCATAGCATAGCTCAAATCCTCTGGTCTTAAGTCATATCGAGATCTCTCACATTGCATTTGCAGGCTTCTCGGCAGTCCTGACCCCGGAGATCTCTCTTGAGGAGACACATGTGAGATTATTGGGACCTTTGTTTTTGAGAAACAGAAAAGTGAAAGTCTCCGGTTTCATATTGTTGACTAGCCACAAGATCTCATTGGTGATTTTATTTCCAGGAGGAATATGATCAAAACAACTTGCTTAAATTAGATTAAGATTTGATCGACAGACTTGATACCTTGGCGAACCCGAATACATTGTAAGACATATTGAGAAACCCCGGAGGAGACACATGTGCGCTTACTGGGGTCTCGTTCTCCACAGATTCCACTTCCTGTTATCTCCCTTCCTCCGTGACTATCTGTTCACAATGTCGCCCCTTAGCTAAAGCTTGCATAAACAAGAAAATAACAGTTTGTCATGCAGTTTTCTCCCTTGAGGTCTCCAGGGCCTAAAGTGTTGCGCGGCTGGTCATGTGGTTCTGTCCTAAAACCATAATTACAACTTCCACGGTTTCACTGTGCTCATTTGACCCAAGCAAATGTAAACAACCATCATCACCATCCTCAATGTCTTGGAACAGTATCATTAACAATAAGTTATTTGATGTTATTGTAATGTTTTACAATCCCCACACCGCAGCAGGGAACATAGTTGCGATTCAAACGCACAACAATTCAAATCGGGATTATATTTGGAAGGCACTGATAGGGGGGCACAAACATACATGAAGGAATTGTTTGCCATATCCTCTCCGCTTCCTGTCTGTTTCTGTGGTTGGCCTAGAATTGTTCCTGTCTGAAGCTTGTCCTCTCCCACAGAGGATAACAATGGCAAAGCAGTAAAGTGACTAGGGCCCTAGTCTCTTGTACAGTGGCCCAGTAGTGCTCAACACAACTAAATCTCCACAACACAATGGTAACAGCCTTAACACAGTGAGATTAGCACTACAAAGCGGAAAAAAGTCCAAATTAGCAAAACGCAAAGGAAACAAGTCATAACACAAGAAAATTTGCACAATGGAAAAAAGCTGCAACACAATGAAATTAGCACAATGGAAAGATTAAGTATTAAGTAAAAACTACTAAAACAACAAAAGTAGCAAAAGAAAATGGAAAAAAGCAACAACAGTGAGAATTGGGTATCGTTTGGGGTTTTTATTCAAAACTGGTGCCAAATCGATACTTTAATTGATTGAGTGAGAGAAACCAATAATAAAATAAATAAATGAACATTTCATTCAAACATACACAATATATAAAGTTTTGAATGATAAAACAAAGACTGCAACAAGGCATAATTTATCACTTATTCAAGCCATCTCTCTAATCTCTGTATTTTTGGCAGTAGCCTATGGAACATATTTTCTGCCTCTTTTTGTGATCACCAAAGGAAGCATTTGACTGGTATTGTGGAGCAAAAAGGTTATAATGATCTATTTTGTTGGAAAACGGGTTTAAAAATTTTAATACAAAGGAAGTTTAGCTATAGGCATTTTAATTGAAGCATGTTTAGCTTAGCTAGTTAACAGAAGGTTATTTGCTGCCGTCAGAACTTGCCTTACAATTACTGCTGGTTGTTATGGTGTTGCTAATGCTTTCAGTGCAATGCTATGTAGTTGCTAGGGTGATTTAGATGGTTGCTATGCTGTTACCTGGTGGTTGCTATTGTGTAATGAGTGGTTGTGTGTTGTTAGAGTTAAATGTTGGGGTTTTAGTGGTGGTTATTTAGATGCTGCTAAGGTTTTCAGTTCAAACGCTATGTGCTAGTGTGTTCGGGATGGTTGCTAAGTGGTTGCAAGTGTGTTGTTAGGGTTTAATGCACTGTTGCCATGGCATCGTTGTGGTGTAAGGGCGACTGCTAGGTTGTTGCTAAGTGGTTGTTAACATTTTCAGCACACTGCTATGCGATTGTTAATGTACTTTGGAGGGTGTGTTGCTGCTAAAGTGTTAATAGGATTTAATGGATTGTTGCCATGGTGTTGCTAGGGTGCAATATGTGGTTGTCAGGGTGTCTTATGCTAATTGCTATGCTGTTACTACATGGTTTGCTTATATGCAAATGTGATTGTCAGGGTTTTATGGGTAGTTGCTATGGTGTTGCTATGTTTTTCAATGTCATGCTGTGTGGTTGCTAGTGGGTTTAGGGTGGTAGCCATATTGTTACTAAGAGGTTGTTAGTGTATAATGTGTGGTTGCCAGGGTGTTGCTAAGGTTTATAATATTGCGGCCATGGAGTTTCTGGGGTTTTATGGGTAGCTGGTTATGCAGAAGGTGTTATGTGCATAATTTTATGTGGTTTCCTGGGTGTTTTGGGGGGTTGCCATCATGGTAGGGTGTTAATGTTGGTTGCCAGGACGTTGCTACGAGGTTGTCAGGATGTTTTTGTGGTTGTGAAATCTCAGTTTTAAGTTTTTACCCCAAAAACAAAGCAAAGAATGCAGACAAGGTTGCAGTTACACGCTCATTCTGTTTCATTAAGTTCAGCTTGTTGTTTTTTTTATGTTCTTCACTTTTTCGCTGCCTTAATTAGCAAACATCTGAGTTATTTGGCAGATTTACTGAGTCTGTTCCGGTTTCTGTCAGCAGAATCTAAACCTACAAACAGGAAAGACGGAGAATGAAGTGCAAACGTGTTTGTGCTTTGGCTTCGGACTCTCGGTGTCGGTGACTGCCAAGCTGTCCTCTCTCCGTGGAAATCACACATCTATCTCTCGGTTTCTGAGAAGTGCAGGGAGCATGATGTCATCGGTTTGAGGGCCCTGAGGGCCACAGCCGAGTGAAGGCTTTATGAGAACCAGCTGTGAGGAGGAGTTAAAGCTGGCTCTCAGGTCACTGGAGTGCTGAACACCAGCATTCGTGACACATCAGAGCCCGAAAAACATTCCAATAAGAGCCATTTCATCACTGCGCTACATTCAAAACATAAAACCATTCAAATCTGTCATTATGTTGACTGACTTTCTTTTGCGGAACGCAGTATAGCCAATTTTAATAACGCACTTTAATAACGGTAGAATGAAGCTATCAAGTTTTCATAACTTTGCAAAATTATAAAATGAGCCGTATGCAACACATTAGTAGGGGTGTAACGGTTCATTTATTCTTTTTCGGTATTTGATATGCATGAGTACCGAAAAAATATGCATTTCATTGGAAACCACTGGTTTAACATATTGGTACTTTTGATGAAAAAAAGTCACGTTTTGTCATTTTTTTAAAGGAAATTCTAACAATGCTCTTTTCTTGGCGATGCTTTTCTGAAGAAAGCAAGTCGCAAGCAAGTAAATGTTGACAAAAGTGTCTTTTCGAACGCCATCCCTTTCATTGAGCACTCCTGTGTTTGTAAGTCACCATGCGCTATTCTGGAGCGCTCCCGCTGACGTCATGCCTTAAAACTGCGGATTTGACCTGCCCTTTGTGAATCTGACCCTATGTTTGCACGTGTGTGTTCATGAATACGTGCTGCACGTCCCATACGAATCCCTCCTACAGTCCGGCTCCGCTGCAGGGTTTGGCTCGATCAGAGCAAGAGCGAAAAAAAAAGATATGATTTATAGCTAAACGCCCCACACACACTAACATTTTTACACATCGATCAACTAATATAATGCCGTTATGGACAAAAAATGAGGCGAATCTGAATTCTTTTGTTGAATCAGAGGGGATTTGCCAAGTTAATAACTGCTCCACACACAGACATTTCTTTTTGCAATTGCCAAAACTTTCAAGTTTTGTGCAGCGTTATATTTTTTCGCATCGTGTCCATACTGACACATTTCAGAATGCACGGGTGCACAAAAAAGTTTACGTAGCTCGAATGTTTCAGAATAACAATTGCAATTGTTTTGCGAGAGGAAAGATTAAATTAACATTTACATTTTATGATAGCAGTAATAATTCTTATAATTAAGTGTAAATAATATGTAAATTACTTTTGTGTATTTTTGTAATTCTTAATTTTTAATAGCATTTAGTATTTATTTTTTAATTTCTTTTAAACTACTTTTTATTGCATTTTTTTGTTGCATTTGTGTATTTATAAACATCTGAGTTGGTTTAAGAGTTCATAAGTGCACGCAAAGCATCTGTATCTAGCATGTTTGCTCGGCAGCGGTTATCACACATACTAAAAGCTTTTCTGGTCTGCCGGAAAGAACCTTTTTCTGCGTTCTTAAAGTTAATGAGTGCAGATTGTGTCCACTCTTCCTCTGTATCCTCTGTGTGTCTCTGGAATGATAAAGATCTGCTGTTTGGGGCTGTTAGTCCCTTGCATAACATTACTGATAGCTTCTGATGGCCCAAACCTGACCCTCGCCATCCTTCACTCATAAGATCTCCTAACAGCATTGTAGACTAAGAATCGAAGCGCATTAAGGAATCTTGGGGCTCATCTAGTTTGATCCGACGCTCTTTCTGTTCAGAACAATGAACTTCTTGTCATCCAATCAGCTGATGGGCATCAGGTCAGGGGGCGGGACAGGTAAGGGCCTTCGGGTCATACAGAGTTTTTTACGGGCCGGAACAGATGGCCCACTTTCTTCAAGTCACGCTTTATCTCACAGAGGTCACGTTTAACAATAGCGAAGAAAACAAAGACACCAAAAAGACCCTTAAATTACGGTTACTGTCAGATTTACTGGTTTTATTGGTTTTACTATGATTCTGTTTGCTCATATTTGAGGTCAGCAATCTGAACAAAATCTATTCAATTCATACAGATGGTAAAATGGTTTTTAAGTGCTATTTAACACCTGCTTTTGGCCCGCTATAGATTACTGCTCTACATTTCATGCCGTGCTCAAACTTTGGCTCTTCGCTTTCATTTTTCTCTCTTTGCATTTTCAGAAAGAAAGAGAGGGGGAGGGAGGGCAGGGGAATGCTGATGTTGCTCTGCAAACATGTGACTTGACACACACACACACACACACACACACACACACACACACACACACGCAGATGAAAATCATTTACAGGTCAGCCGAGAGAAAAAAAATATTCTAAAAAATAAAGAAACATACAATTGATTAATAGATTATACCTTTTTAGTTTTTTAATGTTAATAATTTTACATTACAATAGAATTACATGATAGAGGTTTTAATCATTTTTAGTTTTAATAAGAATGATAGTAATTATATGCAAACATGTACATACCAATGAAATAGTTCATTTATAATTTAATTCAGTTATTTTAGCCTGTGTGGGAAAACATGTACCATGGTTATACTTTGTTTTATAGATAAAAAATAATGTATCTATCAAAGTACCATGACATACTGTATAATAATATTAATAACAGTAATAATTAATATTAAATGCAATTTAACTTTCCTCTGGCAGTCAGGTCTTCTGGAGTTTAGTACCAGCAGGTTTGGATGGCTTACATTAATTGCTAATCAAAATAAGAGGTTTCGCCACACCAAAGCGTGAAACTCCTCAGCACAACGACGCTCTCATTATCGCTCTTGGCCAGCGCTCAGAAAAACAAGCGATGATGCCAAGGAATACTCACCCACAGATAGATCAACACACTGAGTATACCACTGGAGCCCAACGACACGCCAGAGGCCTAATAGGAGACACGAGGCAACGTGGAAGTCTCAAATAGCACAATTTTCTAGCTTTTACGTCATCTGAGCTAGAGAGGAAGGTTTTTACGGCCGGCTCCAGCGGTGGCAGTATGCCGGGAATGTGGGTTAATCGTTGAGCTCTTGCACATGTGGGACCAGATGGGGTTCGTTTATGTTGCACCCCCGCTTGTGTCTCGTGGACATTGTCATACTTCCGTTTGGCAGAACAAAAAGACCAGACGCACACGTACGGGCTTGACAATCCTCTCCAAATGCGCTGGTTAAACGGTAACACCTGTGGCGAGGGTCCGGGATGCTTGAAAACAGACCCGACCGCTTAGCAAGTTCTTTATTGGGTGGTTGATAATTACTGGCTCCTTTACAACACCGAGCAGAGAAATAAGAGGTCACAGGTCACATCAAGTCAAGAATCCTTCGCTTTTATTTGTCTGTTTGGTCTCTTTCTTTTTGATGGTTCATTTATGATTGGTTGAAATAATGTTACAGTGGATTAACAATTTAAAGCAGTTTTTCATCTTTTGGGCCTTCAGTAACTAGTCTGGTGTACCTCTCTGACTATAGTCTTTCAGCCTCAGGGACTGAGTCCACTTTTTTAGCTGTTTGATTCAAATTCAAATTCAAATTCAAATTTAAATTCAAATTCAAATTTTATTTGTCACATACACATACATACATGGTACAACATGCAGTGAAATGTTTTTTACAACCGTCCAGCATCCGAAGAGAAAAAATATATATATATATATATATATATATATATATATATATATATATATATATATATATATATATATATAATATAAAAATATATATACAATATATATATATATATATATATATATATATATATATATATATATATATATATATATATATAAAAAATATATATACAATATATATATATATATATATATATATATATATATATATATATATATATATATATGTATATATATCTACAAATGGATATATAAATGGATGACTGTTGTAAATGTGCAATATTTCTTAACCACATGGAATTTGAAAGGTATCCGATGTTATTACCATGCTGTTTTGATATTTACTATGGTGCTAAATGGATGCCATATGCAAATAGTAATAATATGTGTATGGTAAAACCACAGCATACATCCATTTAACCATGTTATAACCACTATAATCGCCAAAAAATGTCTATATTTATGTCTGTTTGTGTTTATAGGATGCCGTCTGCTAGCACCATGACTGGCGGGAGAGCCCTACTGCTCTGTACAAACACAGAGGACTGCATCTACCAATCAGCAAACGGGTATGTGTTTCAACAACTGACAAGGTGTATTACCTAATATACGTGCAATACAGATGGTATTCCAGCAATTTCTATACTGTTTCCTTAGAATGACTTGTAGCGTTTCTGTTTGTAAGTTGCTTTGAATAAAAGCGCCTGCTAAATGAATAGCCCTAGATGTTATTCTAAGTTCATAAGAACCTTTAGTCCATGCTTAAGAAGTTTCCCGGCAAACAGACTGTGCCACATCCCTCATACACCAAACATGTCTGGTAACGTTAACACTGATAGACTTTATAAACATCCCCAGGTGGGATATTAAGAGTGATTTTGGGACAAGCCTAACTGCGAAAGTTATTTTTACTGAGAGCTAATTAAACTCCTTTGGCACTGCCAACCCAAGGTGGTTTGGAATGCCACAGTGTGTTAGTACAAGCTTTAAAACCTGCAGAAAAATGAAGCCTTGTCGGTAAAGTGAGTATCTTCAGCCAGATCCTGAGCAAACATGGTCAAAGTAGAGAAAACTTTGCTATCATCAAATGCTGTTTCCTCTGGCTTACAATGTCCCCATCCCCAACCCCGTTAGATAGTCCTGATGAGGAGACTTTGGCTTCTATCCTGGGTGATGATGGATGATGTACTATCTAAGAGTTTGAGCAGGACTATTCCTGAAAGAGACTATCACATATTTTGTCCTACACACTCCTTATTTTCCTCTTTCTTAACTCTTCTCACCTCCTGTCTCTCCCTCGTTCCCTCTTTCTCTTGCTTCTTTTCTTCTGAGTTTTGGAGCTTGACCTACTTTTTCCTCTTGGCTGCCTCGAGCTTCATGAAATGAGATACATTAGCCAGAAAGAAAGAGAAAAAAACATGCCAAAAGAAAGTTGTTGAAAGTTTATTTGAATTTTCTAAGAGCCAACACTTTATATTTGAAAAGAGAAATCACTGTTTGCTGGCATAATGGTTAAGATATTCTCCTCTGAAATTCTGTGTTTAGAATACACACAAAGTTTGTAGATTCATATCTCCTCTGTTTGTTTGTTGGCGTAGTGCCATTGGATGGAATCCAAGGATATGTTTATGAGGCAGTTAAAAAAGAAAGAAAGATGCACGACTGTCCCTTGAACTTTGTCCTATTGGTGGAAGCTTGTTTGGTCAAACGTTCACAGAGTAGTTTTTTTTTTTTCAGATGGTTTTGAGGCAAAACCGTAACCTTTAATTCGATGCGCTGATGATGATTCATTTGTGTAGTGAATGGCTTGTGTTTTCTGTCCGCAGAGGAAAGTAGACACACTGACTGCAAGTCCATCTGCATCTCATTTGAACTTTTTTTTTATTTTAAAACTCATTTTTAATTCAATGTACCATTAAAAGTCTAGACAACGCAATTAATACCAAAGTGGAAACTTTGAACACTTTTGGTTCATGCTGAATACTGTCTTAATAAGTAGACTGGTTTGCATATAATTAGGTGGTTGTGAAAAAGTTGGTAATTGGTCATTCTGAAAATGTAATTTTGAATGAATCATGCTTTGAAACGTGACCTTTAAATGCACGGACTCTATAATTGCTATCTAATCACTTAATGACTGTCAGACACTCTTAATGTCTTTAGCATCTTTCCTGTGGTCTTTCCAGGCTCCACTGCTGCGGATTGAAGCTTGACCAGGCCCAATCTGTGGTACTTCAGCGGCCAGACCTTTGTGGGGTCGGGGACAGTCTCTCGTCTCTGAGCAACATCAACCGAAGCCCAGGAGACAACATCATGCTCGCCCACAAGAGTCCCTCCAATCCTCGGCCCATTGAAAATGGTCTGAGTGGTTGCAGCAAGTCCCCCAAGACTCCCTTAGGACTTAAAAGCACTGCTAGCATTCGGGACAAGATATCCCAATGGGAAGGTAAAACAGAGACCACCGGGTCAAATGCCCAAACAGTGGGAATGAAGGAGACTGAAGTTGGAAAGAAGAAGGTACAGCCGGAAGTACAAAGGAGGGACAGTAAGCAACTTTCCAACTGGGAGAGACAGATCTGTGGCAAAGAGAATGGGAGTAAGTTTGGAGAACCTTTGCACACTTCTGAGGGACCTGTGAAGGAAAAGGAATGGATTTTGGACAAAGCCTCAGTGGGGAAAACAACAGAAACCAGTCAGGACAAAAAGTTGGTGTTGACGCACATTAAAAAACTTGAGCAAGCGATGAAGGAGACTCCTTCCAAATCATCCTTGTCTATGCCAGGCAATTATTTCTGCCCAGCTTCCAAAGAGGAGCAGGAAGAAACAGAGAAGAGGCCTGCTGAGCCGATTTTTGGGACTCTGGATGTTGTGAGATCGAGCAGCCGAATTCGAAGTCGGGACTCTGAAAACGTCTACAGCGAACCTGGAGCTCCTTCCATTAACCCTTTGCCAAAACCCCAAAGAACCTTTCAACACCACACACAGACAAACAACCCTGCAGTCAACCATGGTTTCATCAAGGGTAAACGAAATCTTCCCCCTTTACCTTCCATACCTCCCCCACCCCTTCCATCTTGTCCTCCACCACAAGGGATCTGTAGACGACCATCTGGGCGAGCTCGGGACACTAATAACAGGTAAGAAGACTAATATTTGTTACCAGTGTCACTATAAGAATGAGTTTAAGGATTGGATCGCGTCTGGTGCACTAGTACCTTACTTGTGTATCTAACAAATAACAAAATCTACTTGGTGACCATTTTTGTGTTATCTGCTTCTGATCTTGCACAACTCGTGCAACTCCTATCTATTCTAAATGTAATAACTGAATACTCCAAAAGTGTTGGCTGAGTCACCAATACAGTTCTTTGGTTCAAAGCTAAATCAATCATGCGCATAAAATCCAAGCAATGCCTTTTTTCAAGTTTCTTGTCTACTCCTTAAACTATTTCAGCCTAATGTGGGGGTTAATTTTAAGACTGTTCAATGAATCATCAGTAGCGCCTTTCTACAATCCATTATAGATTCACACAGTGAATTTATCAAGATTTAAAAACCCATAATTCCTCATATCATATTGCTGTTTGTAGAACAACTATTCCATACGTTGACATGCTAGCTGGATAAACGGCACGTGGGCTGAAAAAAAAAACTCACAAATTTAGTGGCCTGCTGTCTGGTTTTTATGTCACACTAATAAATCTTTTGAAACCAAGACTCCTCTAAAGGATTACCATTCTCAGTCTTTATGGGGATGCTGTTTTAATGGTAGTATTTATCAGTCTAGTCCATCTATGAAAAACCTTTTTTAACTTAGTGACGCAATCTTAATCTTGAGGCATGGGGGTTGAGGGGGTCTGTTTTTAATCCAAGATTATGCCAAAGTCCAATCCTCTAAATCTTGTTGTTCCAGTGAATCTTCCGTTCTTCAATTTCCTGTAGACTTAATTGGTTCCTTCTTGGTCTTTCTCGTCATCTTAATGAAGTTTTATTTGTATTTGTTGAACCTGCAGGAAGTCCTATGAGTTTGAAGATCTTCTACAGTCGACAGCAGAAGGTTGTCGAGCAGATCTCTATGAGCTATCTAAGCTAGGCCTCACTCGCACTTTATCGGAGGAGAATGTCTATGAGGATATCCTAGGTAATACAATGCATTGCACCACAGTAGTACCTGACTGCACCTGACAGAGCAATTACTCAGAAGCCTAGGAGCTTGAAACTTTAATAAGGACCAAATTGAGACAATGCCATTACAAACATTAGTGTTCCTTTGCTCAACCTCACCAGTGGTCCTCTTTGTTTTGGTTACCCCACATTAGTCTTCTCCACAGCATGATGTGAGGTCCTATCCGTGCCTAGGAAAAATAGATTAATTGGACGCAAGGC
The DNA here is from genome assembly GCF_018831695.1 of Puntigrus tetrazona. Lineage (NCBI taxonomy): Eukaryota > Metazoa > Chordata > Actinopteri > Cypriniformes > Cyprinidae > Puntigrus > Puntigrus tetrazona. The sequence continues at coordinate 2,059,117 of NC_056723.1, read as the reverse complement.
CTTGACATCAACAACAAGCGATTTGGAAGGCCTTTTTCTTGGTTAGTTTAATAGCATTTCATTAGTATCCTAATTAGCATAGGCGTTTCCCTCCTCGCTGTAATCCCTTTTTTTGGTCATTACTCAAAAAGATGGGAAACCACAAAAATGGAAAGTATAACTTTCTTATTGAACTTCTGTGATTACATAAATCTCTTACTAGCCAGACCTGAGTAAATTTGTCAGCACAATCTTCCTTCTTTCTTGTAATAATTAATGTTGTGTCTAGTTATATAATAGTATTTCCAATAATGGAAAGTTTACTATTGATCTTTCCTTTCTCTGGCCAGTAGCAGTTATTTTAATGGCTTTGAACGTGGAGTGTAGCGTATGTTCTCTTATGTTCTAGAACTGGATGTCCCAACATCATAAACTTTCTTCCCACCAGACGCATCTGGTGGATGAATCGACGTGACAGAGGCTTTCTGCATCTGTAAAAAAAACACCCTTCTTCCGCTCAAACATTTTTCTTATCCCCATCTCTTTCTTTCTGGCCCATTCGTTCTTTGCACAAACCAAGACTAGGAGTTTGTCTTCTTGTTAGCACCACTGGTGATGCCACACGCAGCTAATGAGGTTTGCATGGATTCCCTGGCAAACTTTCAAACATCTGGAAAGGAATACAAAAGCAAGCAAACACATGACGTCAGTTCGAAATCTCTTCGCAGAAAGGCAGGACTTAAATCAGGCAGTGTTGACAAGAGGAAATTAACAAAAATATGCCCACGTTAGCTAGCACCACTGGCTATCAATAAATGTGATATAAGATTTGTCATTAAGGAAGAAATAAAATTTGTTTTTTAAAATTGAAATTGAAAAACTGTTTTGTTTGTTAGGAAACTGCAAATTTGTAAATTGACTTTTTAAGATGACTTGATTTCTTTCCTGTTCGGAAATGTTTTTGAACTAATCAGATTTACGGTTTTCGTAAAAATATCTATCTATCTATCTATCTATCTATCTATCTATCTATCTATCTATCTATCTATCTATCTATCTATCTATCTGTCCAACAACCTAGTAATGTTAAATCATGCTAATGACATGCTAGCAACATGCTAATCATGATAAAACATGCTAACAGCATGCTGATCATGTTAGAAACATGTTAATGACATGATAATCATGTTGTTAGCATAAAATATTTCACATGGTAATTGTGCTAAAATATGCTGGCAACATGCTAATCATATTAAAAATGTAAGACATTAATCACGCTACCAGCATAATAGCAACATGCTAAAACAGATTATCAATGTGCTGACAACATGGTAACCATGCTAGAAATATACTAGCAACATGCTACTTGTGCTTAAAACGTTAACATGCCAATTGTGTTAAAAACATACTAATGACTTACTAATGTTAGCAATGAGCTAGTAACATCTTTCTAATCTTTCTTTCTAAACTTTCAAGCTTTTACAATCCTTTCAACCTGAAGTTACTCTCGACAACGGTTGTTAGGATGTTCTGAGTATTAGCTTCTTTTTGTCCTAAGTTAGTTTTTGGTTTAAGACCCATTTTTTAAATCAGATATATTTTTGTTTACCTGATTTATTGACCGCCAGGAATAAATCATCTCTCCTTAGAGACAATGAATTGAGTCTTAATTCAATCAAAATGCTAAATTGCTAACGATTTAGCATCAGGATTTTGAAGAATTGCTAAGCACAGCTAATAATCTTGTACATATTTTCCCTCCCGAAGACCTTCCATCGAAGGAGAACCCATATGAAGACATAGAGTTGGAAAGTCGCTGTCTTGGAAGCAAGTATCCCATTCCTTCTTCCCCTTCCTCTCCCATTCCTGACACCCCATCCAAGGTATTTATACTGAATTCCTGATTAATTGTTTCCACTCTAGAGCAACTTCTTCATATATGATTTTAGCAATCAATGCTGACATGATAGGTATAAAGATTTAATAATATATGTGAATAATGACGTCTCAAGTCTATAACGATAACACAGAGGAATCATATAATTGGAATACGTTTCAGAAAGATTGTTTTTCATGTAATGGATGACAAAAACATTGACAAGACAATTAGAATCCACACTACTTTAAAATGCTTCTGCATTTATATATATATATATATATATATATATATATATATATATATATATATATATATATATATATATATATATAATAAAAAAGGTTATAAATTGTGGTTATAACGTCAGAATTGCATGATATAAGCATTACCATATTTTTTTCTCAGATTTGATAGTTTATATCTGACTTTTTTACAATTTCAAGTGTATACAATGCAATTCGGGGAAACAAAATATAAGAACTGCGACTTTATATACCTCAATGCTGACTTTATATCATACAATTCTGAGGAAAAAGTCTGAATTGCAAGCTGTGAACACGCAATTACAAGAAAAAAGTAGGATAAAAACTCGCAATTACCTTTTGACTATTTTTTATTCAGTGATGGAGACAGGCTTCCATATTGAAAAGAGCAGCTTGTACTTTCTCCAAAACGTCTGCTTTTGTATCCGTGCTCTTCGTCTTACAAAAGCACAAGAAACGACATGACGACAACGAAGTCTGATGAATCAAATTAGCAGTTGACTCTGAGTTCCATTTTGTCACTGACAGCTCTCCTCCAAGCCTGGTTTCTTCAGGCAGAATTCAGAGCGACGTAGTTTCAAGCTACTGGAACTGCGGAAGACCGGCAGAGATGGCGGCATTGCGTCCCCGTCCCGGGTCAGCCCTCCGTCGACACCCAGCAGCCCGGACGACACCCCGTGCCTGTCGGGGGATCCTTACAACCGACGGCGGCGGAAAATTCCAAAGGTACCGTCCAAAAAGGCGCCCAGTCGGTGTAATCCTTAACTTATCAGTGATTTATGCTTCTGGTCCATCGCTAACGGAGACGCTTGCCCTTCGGCATCCTTCCACCGCTAATAAAAATACAAGAAAAATGTGACAGGCGGATGAGACACCTAAGAATAATCTGAAAAATGGAGGAAAAAGTAATTTCCTTCAGAACTCCTTTGCGAAAGACTTAGAAGGCCTGTCTCTGATAAAGCCATGGCTGTTTTCTTTTTCAACAGATGGTGCAGAAAATCAATGGCATCTTTGAGGCCCGTAGGGGAAAGAAGAGGATGAAAAGGGTCTCGCAGTCAACCGAGTCCAGTTCAGGAAGAGGTTTGTGAGGGCAATATTATACGTTAGCTGAATTTAGTCCTACTTTTTCCTGTTTTAAAGGAATAGTGCATCCAGTTGGCTCACCCTTGTCATTGTCAATTGATTTTTGGCATATATATATATATATATATATACCATATGATTCATTTTATTTTGCACGCTCAGAAGAATTGTGCTGCCCTTTAATGTGAAAATGTAAACGGACTTCTCTGTTTAATCAGTGTCATTTGCTCAGTGCAAATAAAGAAAAGTAACTTTTTTTTATGTGTGTAATAGATAAGAACAAGTCCTTTGAAAAACATCTATGAACTTTGAAACGTGTCCGTCTTCATGCTCTATGTTATTTATAGTTTCACTTATAATAAACATATTTTGCATGAAGCATCCATATTTGTCCATGTGTAGATCTATGTCAGAGCATCCATATTTAAGGTCCATGTGTAGATCTAATGTCAGAGCATTTAAATGAAACTTATATAATATATATATATATACATATTGGAACATATATATATATATAATATATATATGTGTGTGTATATATATATATATATATATATATATATATATATATATATATATATATATATATATATATATATATATATATATATATATATATATAATTTAATATAATGAGCAACCCAGAAAACCCCATTTTTTTGTACATTTTTTATATTTTATGTAATTTTTAAGTTTATTTAATTTTAGTCTTTACTCTTTTTCTTTTCCTTTTATTATTTCTTTTCAAAAAGTGCATTGCATGACCCTTGAATAATAATAGTGTGGTGATCACATTTTGTTGCACCCAGAGATTCAGCCTAATCCACATGCACTGCATTGTGGGACGGTCCGGGCCCCAGCCACATGTGCGTCCACTTAGCTTTATGGACACGTTTACAGTTTTGGGTCAGTTGTATTTGACCCACTTTTCCAGAGATGATAGAATTATGTTACGTTATAGGATACACATGTGCGTCCAAGCATGAAATGTGTCTCAGCGAATACCTGCATGCTGATTTTCTAGTGACCTTTGACCTCTCTCTCCTCCCGTATAGTGACGGACGAAAACAGCGAGTCTGAAAGTGACACAGAGGAGAAACTAAAAGGTACGAGGCCCTACAGACCTGCGTCTTCATGTCAATTAAGAAGTTTGCATGAAAGAAGTAGTTTTGTTGAAAATGTAATCACCATCAGGCCAAGATGTAGATGTTTCTTCATCAGATTTGGAGAAATGTAGCATCGCTTGCTCACCAATGGATGCTCTGCAGTGAATGGGTGCCGTCAGAATAAGAGTCCAAACACACCACAATAATCCACACCACTTCAGTCTATCAGTTAACATCTGTCTGTAAAAGATGGTTTGAAGTTAAAAATACTTTAATGATGCATTTGTTTCTAACAAAAACGCAGCTTTCCGTTTCTAAAGACGTCAAGACTGGAGCGATGTGGATGACTTGGGTATTGTTGTGATGTTTTTTGTCAGCTGATGGGAATCAGAAACCAGCAATGTGATAAAAAAAAGCATGCAAACAGCTAACAGCATGTTTGTTTGAACTGCCCTTATTCCGACGGCACCCATTCGCTGCATAGGATACATTGGTGAGCAAGTAATGGAATGCTGCATTTCTCCACTTCTGATGGTGTACACGTTCAGTAAAATTGCCCACTGTTGCTTTAACGTACTTTTAATTCCATCCGTCTTTTCCGTTAATCCTTCGTCTTCTGTTTCAGCTCACAGTCAGAGATTAGTGTCCGTCCAGTCCATGTTGAGGCAAACTGGCCGCTATCGCACTCTAGAGCGAGACTTGATGGAAGTCCAGGAGCGGAAGCTGTTTGAGTACTTTCTGGTCGTGGCTCTTCACAAGACCAAAGCTGGCGTGCCGTATTTACCAGAAGTCACACAGCAGTTTCCTCTCAAGGTATAAGCATTTTCCTTCCAAAAAACATGCAGGGCACAATGGAACTAAAGAGTGAAAGGCGCCGCTGATATTATTTTGTTATTAACCACCAGATGGCACAAAAAAAACGCTTTCAGAAACGCCTGCTTTTTAAGAGGCATGTGAAAATTTGGCTGACCCTTGATGCCATCTCAAAGCTGACTCCCGGGCTTGCTTGATATAATCTTTTATGGGTTTTTTTTAAATGTTGTAGATTCAAGTAGCAAATGAGTATCGGTAAAAAATCGGTAAAAATCGGTAAAATCGGTAAAATCGGTCTTTTTGAGTATTTTCAGTTTTGTTTAAAATGATTAAAGCAACGCTGAGTGATAAAAGAATATGTTATTTGAGCTAAAAAGTAATTTTAAGGCTTGTTGAAATGACATGGGTAAAGTCAAACGATAAATATCGTGTATCATACTGAGAGTCCATATTAGAGATAATCACCACGTTTAGGATGATATGTAAAAACATTATATTAATCATATTACATAATAAAAAAATTTTGCTGTTACTGCTGGAGGAGCTTATTAAAACGATGTCGTTTCTGTATTTTAAAATATATATGTTTATATGAACATATTTTAGCGACAGTATATTTATTGAACAAAAACTAATTGCTTTATGTTTTAAAATAAGCAGAAAACAGCACAGACTTTGGCAATGCAATTGTTTCGACAAGTATTGACATTATTTTCTGTATTTTTATTAATAATATGTGGGGTACGTCACGCGTGAATACAATTTTTAAACAAAATAAATGATTTATTTTCACAGGACATCTGTTGCTTTTTTCCTAAGGTGTGCCTTTAGCCCTGTTACAAAACTAACATGATGTATTTGGGCTTAAAAGATCAGCACGAGATGTTCATGCATCTGTGTTCCTGATTGTTTTTTCTCCTTGTTAGTTTGAACGAAGCTTCAAGTTTATGCGAGAGGCTGAAGACCAGCTGAAAGTCATTCCACAGTTCTGTTTCCCCGACGCTAAAGACTGGGCGCCCGTGGACAATTTCCCCAGGTATCCGCCTGGTTTAAAGCCTCACGAAAGCAACCTCGATGATCATTAGAAGCGCGTTTGTTGTTATTTGCTGAAATAGATGTTTTTTTTTGTGCTGGTTGGGAATCGGCCGCTCATTGGAGTTGAATCTGTTCTTTACAGCGAGACATTCTCGTTCGTCTTAACCGGAGAAGACGGGAGCCGGAGATTTGGCTACTGCCGACGTTTACTGGTGAGCTGCTGAATTCTACATAATATAGAGTACATTTACCACAGGCTACGCGTTTGTTATAAAACCTGAATGAGATATTAATGTGCTTCAAAATGAAATGACTTTTCACTCAGTAGTGCACAGTATATGCTGCCTAGTGTTTTTTAAAGATGCTCGTTGTCATACTGACCTCATTAGGTTTGCGTTTAAGCGACTTCTATTTAGCAGCTAGAGAGAAATGCTTTTTGGGAGTCTCATCAGTGGTGTGTGTGTGTGTGTGTGTGTTGACAGCCCAGCGGTAAAGGGAGGCGTCTTCCTGAAGTGTACTGCATAGTGAGCAAACTGGGCTGTTTTGATCTGTTCTCTAAGGTATTTCATTTGACCTTGTGCCATCTCTTATCTTCTGCTTCTCTGTGTTGGTGCTTTCATCTTTTTTCTTTAGTTTTTAATTCAAGCCATGTAGAGCCTTTTAACCTAAATACATGCATTCTATTCTATTCTATTCAGTTTAAACCATAAGCATTTCAGCCTGTAGGCTCTCTTAACCTAAATACATGATTTCTATTCTATTCTATTCTATTCTATTCTATTCTATTCTATTCTATTCTATTCTGTTTAAACCATAAGCATTTCAGCCTGTAGGCCCTCTTAACCTAAATACATGATTTCTATTCTATTCTATTCAATTCTGTTCTATTCTATTCTATTCTATTTAAACCATAAGCATTTCAGCCTGTAGGCCCTCTTAACCTAAATACATTATTTCTATTCAATTCTATTCTGTTTAAACCATAAGCATTTCAGCCTGTAGGCCCTCTTAACCTAAATACATGATTTCTATTCAATTCTGTTCTATTCTATTCTATTTAAACCATAAGCATTTCAGCCTGTAGGCCCTCTTAACCTAAAAACATGATTTCTATTCTATTCTATTCTGTTCTATTCTATTCTATTCTGTTTAAACCATAAGCATTTCAGCCTGTAGGCCCTCTTAACCTAAAAACATGATTTCTATTCTATTCTATTCTGTTCTATTCTATTCTATTCTGTTTAAACCATAAGCATTTCAGCCTGTAGGCCCTCTTAACCTAAATACATGATTTCTATTCTATTCTATTCTATTCTGTTTAAACCATAAGCATTTCAGCCTGTAGGCTCTCTTAACCTAAATACATGATTTCTATTCTATTCTATTCTATTCTATTCTATTCTGTTTAAACCATAAGCATTTCAGCCTGTAGGCCCTCTTAACCTAAATACATGATTTCTATTCAATTCTGTTCTATTCTATTCTATTTAAACCATAAGCATTTCAGCCTGTAGGCCCTCTTAACCTAAATACATTATTTCTATTCAATTCTATTCTGTTTAAACCATAAGCATTTCAGCCTGTAGGCCCTCTTAACCTAAATACATGATTTCTATTCTATTCTATTCTATTCTATTCTATTCTGTTTAAACCATAAGCATTTCAGCCTGTAGGCCCTCTTAACCTAAATACATGATTTCTATTCAATTCTGTTCTATTCTATTCTATTTAAACCATAAGCATTTCAGCCTGTAGGCCCTCTTAACCTAAAAACATGATTTCTATTCTATTCTATTCTATTCTATTCTATTCTATTCTATTCTATTCTGTTTAAACCATAAGCATTTCAGCCTGTAGGCCCTCTTAACCTAAATACATGATTTCTATTCTATTCTATTCTATTCTATTCTGTTTAAACCATAAGCATTTCAGCCTGTAGGCCCTCTTAACCTAAATACATGATTTCTATTCAATTCTGTTCTATTCTATTCTATTTAAACCATAAGCATTTCAGCCTGTAGGCCCTCTTAACCTAAATACATGATTTCTATTCTATTCTATTCTGCTCTTTTCTGTTTAAACCATAAGAATTTCAGAATGTAGGCCCTTTTAACCTAAATACATGAATTATATTCTATTCTATTCTGTTCTGTTCTATTCAAGCCATATGCATTAAATTATTTTATTTATTTATTTACTTTTTATTCAAGCCGCAATTTTACAATTATCAATTTTTAATTATATATATATATATATATATTTTTTTTTAATTTAAATGTTTTGTTTTAGCCACAGACCACATTCCCTAAAATTCAGTTTTTTTTATATTGTTATATATATATATATATATATATATATATATATATATATATATATATATATATATATATATATATATATATATATATACATTGTTTTAAAAAAATTATTTAGAATAATGTTGAATAATGCATGAGTGCTGTGCAAAAATGTTATTTAAAAATATTTTTAATACAGCAATAAAATGACAATAATTACTGTTATTTTCACTGGTATTATTATTAGTACTAGTAGTAGTAGTTGTCAAAAAAACTAAAAAGAAAAAGCGATTTAAAAAACTGTAACACCGCGGTGACGTGAAACGGATCATATCTGTCTGATGCAGATCCTGGATGAGGTGGAGAAGCGGCGAGCCATTTCTCCCGCGCTGGTCCAGCCGTTTATGAGAGGAATTATGGAGGCTCCGTTCCCAGCTCCGGGCAGGACCATCAGCATCAAGAACTTCCTGCCGGGTTCAGGAACAGAGGTCAGCGTATAAAAGGCCTCGGAATGAATGTTTTAACTTGACGAACGCGTTTAAGCCTCGAAGCCGATTCCGTTCCTCTCTCTTTCTCTTTCCGAAGGTGATAGAATTATGCCGGCCTTCAGATTCCCGTCTGGAGCACGTGGATTTCGAGTGTTTGTTTTCCTCTCTGAGCTTGCGTCTGCTTCTGCGGGTGTTTGCTTCTCTCCTGCTGGAGCGAAGGGTCATCTTCACCGCCGATAAACTCAGGTACCTCTTGTTTTTGATCGTGCGTGAACCCCGAAAGAGGACAAGGGAAGAATTCAAAAAGATACGACACGGCAAGAAGGGGAAAAGCGCCGCTTGTGGAACTGTTTTTCACGGCTCGAGACAGATATGGAAAAAATGCTGCTGTGTTTTATAGTCGCCTTGGGAACAAAAGTCAACCCCAATGTTATTTTCTACGGAAAAAGAGAGAGACTAGCGTTCTGGGTCTGTAATGAGAGCCGGGTCCCTACTTAGGGATCATCAAACCAGCATCCTCCCTAAAGAAATGATTTGTGACAGTGTTGTGCAAGATCTCGGAAATAAGAGAAGAAATCTGCAAAGATTGAGTTTTTAGTAGATGAAACAGAATAAATATTCATAAAAAAAAAATTAAATGTTTATTAATCACACTGCACTAAAAATTGCATACTTTTTTATTAAAATCGAATGATTTTTCATTGTTAATATTACTATTACTATTTATTTTAAACAATATCGAATGATAACATTGGAAAATATATTTTATATTTATTTGAATCATTTTTTTTTAAACAATAAATTGATAAAAATGATTGTCGATTGTCCTTACTGTTGCTATTATTTCCAAGTAAAAATACTATTTTAGAAATGTATATTTCTAATGGGCGACTTAACGAGTCACACCGAGAATCAAAAGAGAAAAATAAATATTTTCTTAATGGTTTTACCAATATTTGCTAATGTCCCCAGATTAAACATTTTCTTATTATAATGATACCTTTACAGTAATAAAACATTATTATCATTATTTATTTGAACGTTCTCTCAAGAAAATGTCACTTTTTATGCAATGAATAGATTTTTATACAGCATTTTTTGTATGATTTATGAAGCGATTCTTCAGCAAACGTCCGTGCTTCCATCTGCTGGTGTGAACATGTCAGCGCAGTCGTGTTGAAGCGTCTCTCTCTCTCTCTCTCTCTCTCTTCAGCACCCTCTCTAAATGCTGTCATGCCGTGGTGGCTCTGCTGTACCCGTTCACCTGGCAGCACACGTACATCCCGGTCCTGCCGCCGTCCATGATGGACATCGTCTGTACTCCTACACCCTTCATAGTCGGGCTGCTCTCCAGCTCCCTGGCCCGTCTCAAAGAGCTGCCGCTGGAGGAGGTGAGGGACCACAAACCTAGACGATAACGCGACGACTTTCTGGTTTAACACTACAACCTGTGCAAACGATTGCTACAAAATTAGAAGCATCATTATATGTTTAAACATATTCGTACTCATCGAAATTACTTAAGCAGTCAATTCATTAGAAGAGGGAGTAAATATATATATATATATATATATATATATATATATATATGTGTGTGTGTGTGTGTGTGTATATATATATATATATATATATATATATATATATATATATATATATATAGTGCTGTCAAACGATTAATTTCATCCAAAATAAGATTTGTTTAAATAATGTTATATATATATATATATATATATATATATATATATATATATATATATATATATATATATATAATGTATGTGTGTGTGTGTATTTTTTAAAAATGTACATGCATTTACATGTCTATTTTTAATCATATAATTTAAGTTATAAATATATCTATTTAAAATATTAAAATGTTTTTTTTGAACAATATACATGCATTGTTGTGTATTTATATATACGTAATAAATATACACAGTGCTGTATACTGCATTCCTTTTTAATAGTAAGTGTGATGCAGCAAGGTTATTATATTTAACATTTTTATATGTAGTATTTTATTTTGAGTTTCGTGGGTCAGTTTTTTGTTGTTGTTGTTTTTCTGTACAGCATAGCTTATTTTATTTTTATTCTTAAATAATAAAATAAGAAACAAGGACTAAATAATTCCTACTTGTGGAATATGTAAAAATAATTTATTTTTCATTCGTCATAAAACTATGTACATTTTTTTTATACATTTTTAGAGTTTTGGAGTCGTAACGAGGTATTTTATATTAGCTTAAATGTTTAAAAAAAATCATTTAAATTTATTGTTTGTTAGCTTTTGTCCTCTTTTTAGTTTAGTATGCAGTGTGCAATGATAAACATTTTACTTAGGCTGTGCGTTTGAAGAAAATCAATACCAGAAATGGTATTTAGCGTTCATCAACAGTTGCATCATGGGATTTTATGCAAGTATTCAGTGCAGTGCTCTGGTCGTGTACTTTAAAGTAAAAGTAAAAAAGTGGATATTGTCAGAGGATATCTCCAAAGATATTTTCAGCTGTTTGACCCCTGACCTCTTGAATGTTACACCTCATTACGACTAATGTGGGAAGGAAACGAGGCCAATAAAGCCTAGGATGTGGTGTTAATATACTATATATATATATTTACGGACGAACAAAAGAACCAGACTGGACTCTACTACAAAAAGATCAGAGGCCGGATACATTTATAATATTTTTCTCGGAGCACTTCCTGTTCAGGTGGGCGGCCCTGACCTCTGACCTCCTCACAATAGCTGCGGTAGAGGAAAAGGCTGAGATGGGCAGCGCGAGAGGAAATGACATCACCGTGTCCTCTGCTCTCTTTCAGGTCCTGGTGGTCGACCTCGGCAGCAGTCGTTTCCTGCGACAGGTACGGTGCCCCCGAGTAGCTCCGGTCGTTTTTTTGCATCACGGCGTGGAAACGAAACTAATCCGCGCGTGTTTTTCCCGTTTCAGATGGACGACGAGGATTCGATTCTGCCTCACAAACTCCAGGCCGCTCTCGAACACGTTCTAGAGCGGAGGAAGGAGCTGGCGTGTGACGTGGCAGACAGCCCTAGCGGTAAACTCCTGTCCCAGATATTATGTTCAGGGGCTGAAAAAACATAACAGAGCCCCGGAGTCTGCCGATGTGCAAAAAAAGGCCTCATAGATGATGCTGAGTTCAAAATATGTATAAAAAAAGTTGGTAACACTTTATTTAATTCCTATAAATGTAATGCACTAACCCTTAAGCAGCTGGGGTGTATTTGTAACAATAGCCAACAATACATTGTATGGGTCAACATTATTTATTTCTCTTTTATGCCAAAACCAGTTAGGACATGAAGTAAACTACCTAGTGAAAATATATCATTTTTGCTTAGTATTATGCATCGCTAAGAACTTCATTTGGACAACTTTGAAGGCAATTATCTCAGTATTCAGATTTTTTTTCAAATAGTTTTTATCTCCAAATATTGTCCTATCCTGTATAAAAATGTAAAGCTTATTTATTCAGCTTTCAGATGATGTATGAATCTTAATTTTGAGAAATGGACCCTTATGACCGGTTTTGTGGTCCAGGGACACTTAATTTTATACACAGTTTTCCCGGTTTGATACATTTTATTCCTAAATATTTGCAAAAAAGTTTTTTTTTTTTTTTTTTTTGGCATGATAAAAGCAATTTTTTTTTCTCTATCCACATTCATGAGGTGTCTCACCTCAATCCGTAAAAAACTTATCCGTAAATATTATAATGCATTTTAATTTTGGTTAAAGTTCTGAAAAAAATATAATGCATTAAAATTTACATCATGAATACCTTTTTATAATGCATAAAGACTAAAGTGTTACAAAAGATGTTTCAAATGATGTATGTATATCAAGTTTATCTATCATTTAGATACTATTATATGTGTATTTGTTTTCTTTAAAAAACAAAATTCAATTTAGTTTTTGGGGGTGTTTGTTTATTTTATATATATATATATATATATATATATATATATATATATATATATATATATATATATATATATATATATATATATATTTATATAAAATAATATATTTATATAATATATTTTATATATATATATATATATATATTTTTTTAATATAAAATAATATATTTATATAATATATTTTATATATATATATATATTTTTATATAAAATAATATATTTATATAATATATTTTATATATATATATATATATATATATATATATATATATATATATATATTTATTCATCTCTTAGTTCATCAATTTAACTACGATAATTTAACTTTAACTTTAGTTACCTTTTTTCCTTTTTTTTAATTTTTTTGTACATTCAGTTTTTTTCAATTTAGTTTTTTTAGCATTTCCAGAAATTTGTTTATATATATATATATATATATATATATATATATATATATATATATATATATATAATATAAATATATATTTTTATTATTTTTTATTTAATCATCTTAGTGCATTAATTCTACTACGATAACCATCCTGACTTTTCACATTTTTCTCTTTCATCAGAGCCCAGTTCTCTGAGCGGTGTGGTGTCGGAGGTGTTCGTGCGGTTCTTCGTGGAGATCGTGGGTCATTACTCACTCTTTATAGGCGGCAGCGACCGCGATGAAGAATCCTCTGCCTCGTCTTCCTCGTCTCCGACTCCCTCGTCCTTCCAGCGCGAGGCTTTCCGCAAGGCCGTGTCCTCCAAGAGCCTGCGGAGATTCCTGGAGGTCTTCATGGAGACGCAGATGTTCGCCGGGTTCGTGCAGGAAAGAGAGTTCAGGAGGCAGGGCCTGAAAGGTTTGAGTGGGTCTGAATCTTGGGAAATACGGTTTAAACGTGAGCGTTTGTATTGTTTTATCTCTGAAGTACGGTGTTTAGCAGCCATACTGTGTTTCTGAACAGGTTTGTTCGAGATCAGAGCTCAAGATTACCTCGATTCTCTGCCAGGCGGTGAGAACAGAGGCGTCAACAAGTTCCTCAAAGGTTTAGGTAATGTTTTACCTGCAGATGGAAATAAAGAATCAAAATCACAGAATTAGGGAATATATGCATATCTACTGTATAGAATATCAAGATCAATCTGGCTGGGATGCAACATCTTTCTTAAAAAATTATATTGTAAAGAATAATTATATTAATACAATTAATTTATATTTTATTATAAATTAATAAATTATTTTATTATACAATTAAAAGTATATTTCATTATTGCAAATAATTATAGCATATAGTAAATGAATGAATATATATTTTATATATTATTATTATTATTATTATAATTTTATTATTATTATTATATATCATTTAATACCATTTATTTACCACACATTCTATTCCACACATTGCAAAATACAAATAATACAAATATATATTTAAATAGCACATAACATGGAGGGCCAAATTACTCAAAATTAAATCATTATGTAAATATAAAAAATAGAAATAAATGATGCTAAATGCACAATTAAATATATACATAAATGCGTAGATTAAAACAATTAAATAAATATATATTTATTTATTCGTTCGTTCATTTTCATTTGTAAGCGAGCAAATACAAAACAAATAAAAATAAGCATTTATTCATGCATTATGCATTTAATTTGGTGTTTTACGATTTATTTAGGTATTTCAACATTTATTAAATGAATTTTGGCCTTCAAAAAAAATAAATAAATAAATAAATAAATAAATAAATAAATAAATAATATTCCTCCTATACATTTATATTTAATTTTATATTGCACAAATCTTAATATGATGGACCAGTCGGATTTTGAGCATTTCTCTTTCCTCTCTCTTTTCTCTCAGGACACAAGATGAAATTCCTGTCCAAAAAATGAAAAATAGCCACGCAGCATGTGTATGTTAGACTCAAAACAGACCGGCAGGACGGGAGACAGACACCCGGCGGGACCTGAGGACCAAAGGCTCCCCAAACCGCCTTAAAGAACTCGACCGAAACCCACGTCCAGTTCTTCCTCTCGTTTTCTACATTTCAGACATTTTTAAGAGATAGAGTACAACTTCTTCTGAAACAGGAGGCTATAAATTAATTTATATTCTTTCTAGAAATTATAATACCTTTACGACTTCCTCTGCAAAACGTTACGCGTTTCCCTTAAAGCCGAAAGGATGCTGTTAGTTCGTCGTAGTCTATTTATCGTAGTGCGTTACAGACTCGCTTCGGGGGGTTTCCGAGGAAACCGAGGTTTCGCGTTTAGAAACGGGGGGAAATCTAGAATCTTGGGACTGCGGGATCGGAACTGTTCTAGAACTGTTCTGTCCGAAGTGCATTACGGGAACACCACTAGAGTTGCTTTGAACCTGATTTTTGTAAGTGTGCTTAATAAACGGTGTTTAATGAGAGCTCGTCTGGGTTGTTTTCTTTCCGAGGAGCCCTGGCTGAACGCTCGTGTTGTGTTAGAGCTCAGTTCCTCACCACGCTACGTCTTATCAGCGTTGGAGTCAGATGTTTCCCCAAAGCCTCCTGACCTTTGGATTTTAGGTTTGGCCTGTAGAGGGCTCCAAAATCTGCCGGGCAGAAAACAATACTGCTTTAACATCAGGCAGTGTGGACACTTTTCCATGTTTCCATTTCTTTATTATTATTATTATTCATAGGAGTAGCGTGTAAACGTCTTAATATTTAAATTGTGCATTGACTGAGCCCCGTGGTGTATCAACAGACCATCTAATAATATCACGCCTGTACTATCTGAAATTCTCCAAATGAGTGTTTAAAAAGACTAGCGGTGTTAGTAGCACTTAGTAGTAAAGCAGTTTCACATGTTTTATATGGTACTTCAAAGTAAAATAAGTTTAGAAACAAGTAACTGTGTGTGTGTATATGTGTGTGTGTGTATACGTGTGTATGTGTGTGTGTGTATGTATGTGTATACGTGTGTATATGTGTGTGTGTGTGTATGTGTGTGCGTGCGTGTGTGTATGTGTATATGTGTGTGTGTGTATGTGTGTGCGTGTGCATATGTGTGAGTGTGCGTGTATATGTGTGTGTGTATGTGTGTGCGTGTATATTTGTGTGTGTGTGTATGTGTGTGCGTGTGTGTGTGTATGTGTGTACGTGTGTGTGTGTGTGTGTGTGTGTATGTGTGTGCATGCGTGTGTGTGTGTGTGTGTATGTGTGTGCATGCGTGTGTAAGTGTGTGTGTCTGTGTGTGTGTGTATGTGTGTGTGTGTGTGTGTGTGTGTGTGTGTGTATGTGTGTGTGTGTGTATGTGTGTGCGTGCGTGTGTGTGTCTGTGTGTGTGTGTATGTGTGTGCGTGCGTGTGTGTGTGTCTGTGTGTGTGTGTGTGTGTATTAGTGCTTGGCAATTAAATAACTGCAGTTAATTGTATCCAAAATAAACGTTTTTGTGTACAAAATATATATGTGTGAACTATGTATATGTATCATGTATTTAAAGCAACACACATACATGTATATGTATATATATATATATATTATGAATTGATATTATAAATATTTATTATATACGTATATTTAAAGCAACACATACAGTATATATTTACATGCATATATATTAATAATTTTCAGCATTTACTAATGCATTATTAAAATCACAAGTTTGTTAACATTAGTTTTATATATATATATATATATATATATATATATATATATATATATATATATATATATATATATATATATATATATATATATGTAAATATACACAGTAGACAAGAAAGCTTTTAATGTCAATTTGAATGCGATTATTATTATTATCGTACCCTTCTTTATTTTAGGTAGTACTAAACACAAAGAAAGCATGAAGGGTCCTGACTCTGTTTCAGGGTTCTTTTCCAGGACTTTTAGGACACAGCTGTCTCTCATACTGACCAGAACAATGAGAATCCCTCTGGATCCGGGCTTATTTCCTCTTCTCTCCACACCAAGACTGCTCCTTTTTCCTTTTCAGCCCCGTCCCTCCCCTCACACCTCTCTCTCTCTCTCTCTCTCTCTCTCTCTCTCTCTCTCTCTCTCTCTCTCTCTCTGTCTCTCTCTCTCTCTGTCTCTCTCTCTCTCTCTCTCTCTGTCTCTCTCTCTCTCTCTCTCTCTCTCTCTCTCTCTCTCTCTCTCTCTCTCTCTCTCTCTCTCTCTCTCTCTCTCTCTCTCTCTCTCTCTCTCTCTCTCTCTCTCTCTCTCTCTCTCTCTCTCTCTCTCTCTCTCTCTCTCTCTCTCTCTCTGTCTCTCTCTCTCTCTCTGTCTCTCTCTCTCTCTCTCTCTCTCTCTCTCTCTCTCTCTCTCTCTCTCTCTCTCTCTCTCTCTCTCTCTCTCTCTCTCTCTCTCTCTCTCTCTCTCTCTCTCTCTCTCTCTCTCTCTCTCTCTCTCTCTCTCTCTCTCTCTCTCTCTCTCTCTCTCTCTCTCTCTCTCTCTCTCTCTCTCTCTCTCTCTCTGTCTCTCTCTCTCTCTCTCTCTCTCTCTCTCTCTCTCTCTCTCTCTCTCTCTCTCTCTCTCTCTCTCTCTCTCTCTCTCTCTCTCTCTCTCTCTCTCTCTCTCTCTCTCTCTCTCTCTCTCTCTCTCTCTCTCTCTCTCTCTCTCTCTCTCTCTCTCTCTCTCTCTCTCTCTCTCTCTCTCTCTCTCTCTCTCTCTCTCTCTCCCTCTCCTGTCCTCTCCTCTCGTTATACTGCAACCAATTCCTGAAATTCCAGGCTTCCTCGCGCGCTTCCAGTCACTCGGGCAGATTTTACCTCCAAAACACTTCATTTTCTCCACCGTTCCTTCTGACAGGTAAGACTTGCGTTTACTTACAGATTTCACAGTGGCCTGTGTTTGTTTGTTATTTTTTTTTAAATCTAAACCTTTACGTAAAGCAGCTACAAGAACTTGTGGAGCCGTACAGATCTTCTCCTCGCGCGGTATTTCAGAAGAGCCGCGAAACGAGCGCTTATTCTGACACGTGATGACGAAATGTGATGTAATAATGGAATATTTGGAATTGTTGGAATTTTTGCCCGAATTCCCGCGTTCTCTTTTCCTTTTCAACCGGAGCGACTTCCTGCGTAACGGCCGGAAACTTTCTGAGGAACTTTAAGCGCGTCACGGGCGCGCGCGCGTCTCAGTCCGTTAATTATTGCGCAAATTATCGCGAAACTTTAAACTTTAGGTTGTTTTCCTTCATATGAACCAATTTAATACATTCGGAGAGTGTATATAATATAAAAATGTAGCGAAACAATAAAAGTGCAGCCTACTTAATGATTGTGGAAACTGTTATTATTACAGATTTTTTTGTTTACATTTTTTGTTTTTCAATAATTAAAACTATTATAACCTATAAAATAATCTCTCTCTCTCTCTCTCTCTCTCTCTCTCTCTATATATATATATATATATATATATATATATATATATATATATATATATATATATATATACACACGACTGTTATTATTAATTAAAAAATTGCACATTATTTATTTATTAATTTTTTTACTGTACAGTGCTTTGAGTTTGAAAGACTTTTTTTGTTTTGTTTGTTTACACTAAAAGTCGAAGTCGCATGCACTTTTTACAACAATTTTTCACGTGGTTGCATAATAGTGAAGTCATAAAAAACTATATATATATATATATATATATATATATATATATAGATAGATAGATAGATATAGATAGATGTATAATATAGACATTCTTCAGCTGACTGCTTTTAAATACTCTTGCTGGAGTTCATAGTTAATGTTGGTTTTGGTTTTTTACACATTTATGAGCAAATGTAATGTTTAATAACATACATCCTTTAAATCGTTTTAATTCTAAAATGTATTAATTTGTTGACCAGCCGCGCTCTCCCAAGGTTCAAGTCAGGTAGTTAAATCTCTATAGTGGTGAATGCAAGTTTTTTTTTACATTTGCTTTAATAACGAAACAGAATTGCACAAGCAATTGAATAAAAACACGCCGGGACAAAAAAGTAGAATGTAAAAAGCATCGTCTTGCAAAATGTACTCTTTATTTTTGCAATTTTTGTGCAGTGCGTGCCATGTCAAAAGAGGGTCAGTCGACCAGTGAGTGATCCCAAGGCAGCCTAAACAGATCAAAATGTCAGTTTGAAGCGCAGTGGTCGTCTCTGTGAGCTCGTGGGTAAATATTTCGGGTGTCGGGGTGAGGAGTCAGTGCCCTGCGCCTTCTGGGTCCCGGGGGGCCAGATATTCTACTGAACAACAGGTGGAATGGGGCCGGTGCGCACCTGCTTGCTGCGGCGCGGGAGGAAGCGAGGGGGAAGGGATGTCGTGTTATTTTAATAAAAAGCATCAGGGAGACGTTATTAAATGCGTGAAGGTTTTAGCTGGAGCGTCTTCACACTCGGGCTCCGTCTGCATCCGTCTTCTTCTGCAGGGTTCAGTTTAACGCCAAGGTTTAAGCTCCTGTGATCATGAGGCTAAAAAGGCTTTGTAGATATGTCTATTTATTTGCTCATGTTTTGTGTGTGTGTGTGTGTGTGTGTAACCTTTATTATTCACGGTTGTTATTTTTTTAAATATCCCAACTTCAGTTTGATTGAGTCAGATGCTCTTCATATGCTTTTAGATTTTTCTCATTACAGAAAAATTGAATCGTGAGATCCAATTCAAAATTTAAACCCAGATTTGCGAGGTGTTAACTGAAAAAATGAATTACGTTCGGTGTAAAAATTCAAAATCGCGAGATATAATAGAGAGAGTAGAATTGAGAGAAACCCAAAATGACAAGAAACTCTTAGTTGCAAAATAAACTGTTGCATATAAAGATAGAATTTTGCATTATAAACTCTATATAAACTTTATATAAGCAAATAATCATAAGATATAAGCTCTGAATTGCGAAATAAACTCAGAATTATGAGATAGAAACTAGAACTGCATAATATAAACCCGGCATCACAAGATGTGAACTTTAAAGTAAATAAATGGAAAACTTTCTCGCAACTCCTAGTTCACGTCTACTCACTTTTTGACTTTAACAAACCTGTTTTTAATCCTGCGGTGGAAACAAGCTTCTGTATCGAATTGTGTTTCGATCGGTTTTAGATTTGATCTGACTGTCACGTGCCTGACTGAAATCACTGTGTCTTGCTGTCTGCCTGTGTGTGTGTGTGTGTGTGTGTGTGTGTGTGTGTGTGTGTGTGTGTGTGTGTGTGTGTGTGTGTGTGTGTGTGTGTGTGTGTGTGTAGTGTGTGTGTGTGTGTGTGTGTGTGTGTGTGTGTGTGTGTGTGTGTGTGTGTGTGTGTGAGTGTGTGTATGTGTGTGTGTGTGTGCGTGTGTGTGTGTGTGTGTGTGTGTGTGTGTGTGTGTGTGTGTGTGTGTGTGTGTGTGTGTGTGTGTGTGTGTGTGTGTGTGTGTGTGTGTGTGTGTGTGCGCGTGTGTGTGTGTGTGTGTGTGTGTGTGTGTGTGTGTGTGTGTGCGTGTGTGTGAGTGTGTGTGTGTGTGCGTGTGTGTGTGTGTGTGTGCGTGTGTGTGAATATCTGCTTTCATGTGTGTATTGTGTTACTGAGATTAGGAGTTGCGCCTGATTTAAACGCGCCCAGCAGCTTCTCAGAGCTAATCCTGGATCTCAACAGCGCAAACACATAAAAGAGACCTTTTTTTTCAGTTGTGCATTACGCACACGGGGCTAATTGATAATAAATATTAAGCTTAAAGGCAGTTGTGTTGTTTTAGTGCTATTATCGCGTTAACACGGCGTTATCAGAGACGCTCTTAACGAGACAGTAGCTGTGTGATCAGAGCTGACCAGGCCCTGCAGCCACAACACCGCTGTTAAACAATATGAGATTTAAATTAATGTACGGCCCATAGCTAATATCCCTGTGTGTGTGTGTGTGTGTGTGTGTGTGTGTGTGTGTGTAGGTTCAGGTTCACAGCGACTCTCAGCTTTACATTCCAGCTCTGATTAAAGTGGATTTTGTTGTGTGTCTGTGTGTTTATATTTCTTTATATGGTGTGTGTGTGTGTGTGTGTGAGAGCTTTTATGTAGTCATTTAGTCATGTTTTTACCAAACCTGCATGACTTTTTTTCTTCCGCTGAACGCAAAGAGGATGTTTTAAAGAAGCAAAAAAACTCCTGTTGGCTTTCACTGAATGAACGAATAAATAAGTAAAGCAAACACTGAGACTTTTCTCCAAATGAGGCATTTTTTTTTCCACAGAGAAAAGGCAATCATACAGGTTTAGGATGAACAACGTGAGGATGAATAACTGATATGATACCCAAACACTGTCCCTTTAATTTCCCCTTTGCTTTACTGTGCAGATGTAAAAACATGGGATAAAACAAAGCAATAATCCACCAAAGTTTTATTGATTTTACCACAGCTAAGGGCTTTTGACAATATAAAAATCTAAAACTGTTTAAACATGAAAAGGTAATGCATGTTGTCTAAAATGCAGACAACAGCAAAAAAAAAAATATAAATATATATATATATATATATATATATATATATATATATATATATAAATATATATGCATTATCCAGCAAACCAACAAACAAACAAACAAAAAATCCTGAAAGTGAAATTGTTCATTTTTAAACTATTAAAACTAAACTATTAAAAATCACGTTAGGTGATTAAAATAAATCTGAATGCAATTAAATACATACATACCGTACATGAATATTACATGAAATACTTAATTGTAAGGAACATTAGAAATGTTCTCAAATATTATAAACATTACTCAAATAAAGTTTTAAAGATGAAAAGAAAAAGTCAGGTAATCCAAATAAATATATATACGGTAAACATAAACGAACAAACAAACAACGACAATTAGAAACACTGGGCTTGGCAAAGTAACTCAGATAAAATGTGATTTGGTTCAGGGCCCAGTTCTGCATCGAGCATTAGTTTCATTGGTTTGGTCTGATCTGTGACTTCTGTACAGGAAGTGCTCAGAGGAAAACGGGGCGATTGAGTCAGAGTCAGCGTGACGCACTCTAATCTTCCCTTAAACACGCTCACAAACACCACCATTCCAGCAGAACACATATATTTGTGTGTAATACTGATCGTTTCCATCGATCTCTCCCCGAGCTCACGTCCGCTTGAGGCGGGCCTTTTAAAATAGCTTGTCGTTTCGCTTTGTGTCTCCTCCTTTTTAGAGACACGAAATACATACAGCAGTTTCCAAAATAAACGAAAGCCAGAGGCAGTTAAAGCCTGACGCATTTCGCGTTTGCGCCAGGGTTCACGTATTGAACCTGCGTTTTAGAGACACTCAGTGGACGTATGTATTTGAAACTGTGGCAGTAAGGCACGTAAAAATGGTGTTGGAAAACAAAATAAGAACATGCGAAGAAATACGTGCCAGGTTGGTTTTATTTCCATTGAAAGGTCCACCCAGGAATAGTTGACCCAAAAATGAATATTGGCTCAAACATTCTCACCTTCAGGTCGCGCGAGATTTTTTCTTCATCCGATTTGGATGAAGTGCATCACTTGCTCGCCAGCGGATGCGAATGGGTGCCGTCAGAATGAATAAAACATCACAATAGTCCATCATTTAATGTCTGGTTGAAGCGAAAACCTGCGTGTTCGTAAGAAAGGCGTCATTAAAGCGTTTTAACTTCATAATGACGGCCTTATCTGAATCAGGAGAGAAATGTGCGCCAATAAAGAATGGTTTACAGGTGAAAACAACCTAAAATAGTTCCAAATGTGACTTGATTTTGATGTGAGAGAGCATGATTTTGTTCACCTTGTTAAGGTTTATTGGGAAACTGGTCATTCTTCAGAGCATGTCTCATAAAATGACTCAACGAATATTTAACATTCAACACCAGCTCACCAATAAACCGTCCTAAAGTTGCTTTCAAAGACAGGAGTTGTCTTGGCGGTGCTTTTGAATCTTTTTGTGCATCGATATATAGCCATGAGAGTGTCTCGAAAACGAATTGATCTAAAAATGAGATAAATGTGCGTTCATTTCAGCTATATTTTAAGCACTGTGAGTGATGAATCAATCGATCTGTTCAGCGCATTTAATCACTGATTGCAGCTATATTTTTGCTGTATTTTATTACTTTTCCATTGCATCCCAGCCATTCAATCCAACTAAGCTTTCTCTCTTCCACAGGACTGAGCACCCGCCCTCTTTCAGACCTGGAAAAGCCCGTCAGTTACCCGCCAGGGCCGTTTCCAGAGCCTCAGCCGGCCCTTCAGCGTCTGCCAGGGCGTTTTGCTCTCCACCACCACCCTGTCGTCCGAGTGGGTATCGGCGTCCTCTCCGGGGGGCGCTAGCGAGGAGCTGAGCGAGGGATTGGACAAGCCTCTGGAGAACGATGCCGAGGGCGTGTGGAGTCCGGACATCGAGCAGAGCTTTCAGGAGGCGCTGGCCATCTATCCTCCCTGCGGCAGACGCAAGATCATCCTCTCCGACGAGGGCAAGATGTACGGTATGCCTCTTCCCTTCTGCCTCTATGCATTTGCTTTTGTAGCCAATGAGGGACTTGGATGTGTGTGATTTCAGCACCACGAGCAGCAGAAGAGTAAAAATGTCCATGTGGTCTCCCAAACATCTCACACGGTTACTCACACAAAACTATAGTAGAACTCATATATATATATATATATATATATACAGTTTAAAAATTAAATATTCACAATCATTTGCATTTCCGTAGCGCTTCCAAAGCAATCAATTGAACTTATTTTTTTCATACTTCCACCATTAACTATATTTAACAATTTATCAAGGCTGTGTTTGAGATTATTTGAGTTAATTCAAGTTCCTGCTGAAGTATCTTGTGATTTCTTTGCAAGACATCAGAGATATCTGTACAGTCAGACGAACTCTGAGGGAATCTTTTGAAGAGCGAACGCGACCCAATTTCGTCACAATCAAGCATATTTGGACCTGCTTTTTGTTTGCAAAGTTTTAATTCGTTTTTGGAACTCTAGCTTGTTTATTCGTGGCTATAAATAGCCCAGCCAATGCGTGTTTTTACTATAAATGTCCGATCCAGACCTGTTGACGGTAAGAAATGAGCCGATGATGGGCCGAACGCTGGGAGAGAAGGAAAGCGAGAGGATGTGTGCGTCTGTCATCTTCCGATCAGCTGTGAAACCTTATAAAGCTTGGTGAAGTCGTGCCAGCATGGCAGCGGAGGGTTAAGGCAGGTGGCGAGGGAGGGTCGCAGGGGGCAGAAGGGGCCATCTGGGGTGGATCTGTCGGCCCCCGAGGGTTGGGGCCGGTAGTTTGGGAGCGGCAAAGCGCGTCCGGAATGGCACGCCATGGGCCTTCGGAGCCCCGAGTTCAAGGCAGAGAGGGTTGTAACCCGACACGAGAATGGACGTTTACCCTTTGAGTATGTGCGACAGAGAGGGACAAATAAACACAAAAGGGGGGAGAGTTTGCACCTGTTTCTGCGACCCCCGAAGAGCCACTCCGATCGCCGTTGCCTTTCAGTTCACCTCCAGCTGCCTCTCCTCAAGCACACAGACTGGATTTACGGCAGAGAGAGAGAGAGAGAGAGAGAGACACAGACTGAGAGAGAGAGAGAGAGAGAGAGAGAGAGAGAGAGAGGGGTTAACACTGGGATTACATCGAGCTCAGTATCAGCCACTATCAGCTCAGACAAATCACTCATCACACTTACCCATCGATACTCATCACCTCAAAGGAGCAGATCACAAGAAAAAAAACAAAACTTTTTTTTTTTTTTTACCCCTTTCTCTTGTCTTTTCACAAGTCGCCATAGCTACTGCACCGATGATTTCACTTTATTTTAATTTTGATTGCGCTTTAACTTGTTCATTTATTGAAATACATTTGTACATATTGAATTTACATGCAAATTAAATATATTAAATGCATATTTAATATGTAGAAAAGTATTTTATTATGAATTAATTGATTCATTAATTATTTATATAAAATATATGAATGTTTATTAATTGATTATTAATGCATTCTTGTAAAGTTTTATTATATGCACACATTTTATGATCCTATTTTAAAATAATATTAAAAAAAATTATTTCGCCAAATCTAGCATATTATTTTAAATTATATCCCGCCGAATCGAATGCATGTTAAAATATTTACTAAATATTTTGAATACTATAAAGCCATGTTTTTATATTAATTTATTATTTGTTTCATGAGTATTCATTATGTTTTATGTCCTATTGGCTTATAGTAATGCAAAAAGTAATTTTATAGCAACTCTTTTTTTTTAATAAGGAGGAATGGCAGTAAAAATCCATAGTTTATTTTAATAATTAAATTAATAATTCTAAAATAAAAAGTAAATCAACTTTTGTTTAATAAATCTTCCTTTAATTGTTTTAACCTTGTTTTAATAAAAAAAAATATATTATTTTAAGGTCCTATTTTGGCCATTAACAAACAATTAACTATGACTTTTACTTCAATAAACTAAAATTTTCTGCTTATTAATAATAAGGTAGTTGTTTAGGTATACATGCAGCACTTTGTAAGTATTAATATGCCAATGAGTAACTTGAAAAATAAACTATTTTTGAAAAATATTAGTATTAATCTGAAAAATTCTTCAAAAATCCCATGAAAGACAGTACAGGTTTGCAACAACAATAAAAGTTGATTTGTTTAGTTGATAAAAGCCAAAGTGGCAAAGACGTTTTGCCATTATAGATTTGAACTGTGCAAACACACGAATAGTTACTGAGGTAAGCACTCTCGCAGTTTTTAATTGGTTGCCTGTCACTAAACACATTTTACTGTAGCATTAAAGCCTCATATTGTTGGTCCAAAACACTGCTGCTTTAAGATGCTTTTAGCCCAGGGTTAAGGTCACTGCAAAACTTTTAAACGCTTCTAGATTCAATGGAGCTGTAAAAGTTAGTCCTCGTGCTCAATTTGACACATTTCTACGCTTCTGTTCATTTTTGCTGCGCTCCTGAGGTCAGCTTTATAAATCCCCAGCTCGGAGACCTCAACAGTGTTTGGCAGAAATCAGATAGAGCTTCATTCACGGCTGCCTCTGACCCCAGCAATTTCAGACAATCACGCAAATGGCGACAATCTACAGCGCTTAAAGAATGACGAGAATTCCCACAATGGACTCGTGACCCTTTCCCAGAAGTTCCTGCGCCGTTTTCTGCTGGTATTTGTGGTGCGTTTGTACCATTACGTGTGTGAGTTATTACCCAGCCGAGAGCACCAGCGTCGCTTAGATTTGTTTGGTTTTCGGTACGCCGGGTGAAAATTCAACAGGCTTCGCCAAAGAAAACATTTCTTGGCTTTGGTCGTCGCTGTACCGCAATGCATTCACTCTCCCGACCCGTAAAATTACGCACAGCCGCTGAAAGGAAATACATTCGCCATGGTTTAATGGCTCCCAAGCATCCCGTCGCAAGATAAGTGCCCGCATAATGGAGCGCTTCTCCACCTGTTCAGAAGTTGTTGAAAAAAAAAACTCGTCGTTAAACGCGCATTTTTCCGTGGCTGTGCAGGAATATGGGACGGATGCTGAAGAGTGAGAAAGCCCAGCTGTGTGGGGCCGAGAATCGTGCACTTTTCAGACGATAACGTTTTTTTGCATTTTGGCTTACTAGCTGTGCGTCCGTGAGGATGCGAAGTCAACTTTAGACCGAAATGCACATGGCGCTTTGCGAACGAAACTTTTTCGAAAGTCTCTTCTGCTCACCAAAGCTGCATTTAGTTGACCAAAAGTACAGTAAAAATACTAAAATATTATTACAATTTAAAGCAAGCATTTTCTGTGTGAATATATTGATTGCTGTGATGTAAAGCTGAATTTTCAGCATTGTATCAATAAATACAATTAAATTAAAATAGTAATAATTAAATAAAATAGTAAAAATACTGCCATGAAAAAATATAAATATTGATATAATTAATAAAAGAGTAAAAACAAATATGCTGCTCATTTAAACAAAACATTCTTAATGAATTAATACAAATATATATTTAAAAACCTTTAAAAGCTCATTTTTATACTGCGTGTTGCACATTTTTTAAATATAGCCTTTTAAAAAAATTTTTTTTTGTTTGTATGTTTTACTAATCTGCAGAAATTGGGTGGTGGGCTTGATAGAAATCAGTTTTCTCCTGCGAAATAACGAAGCAAGGAGGAGTCAATTGCATCACATAGTCTGCAGCTTTCCATACAGTGTTTAATGCACATGTAGATGTAGTTGGCTTTTTACTAAATACATCTTTGCACCTTACACTCTCAGAAATATAGGTGCAAAAGCTGTCACTAGGGACTTTTGTACCTATTAGGTTCAAATACGTACACTTTAATGTGTACCTTTAAGGAACCAAAATGGACTCTTTAGGCCCAGTGACAGCTTTCATCTATATATATATACATATATATATATATATATATATATACCTATAAAAGATGCACCTGAAGTGTACAAAAAATTAGTTCCTAAATAGTATGTTTTGCATGCATTTTAAAAGATTTCACACTGTGTGCAGTAAATAGGCAGCTATTCCAGACACACAGGAGTCAATGGGTGTATTTAGATGCATTGATGCAGACGTTCATTAGCTGCCTCGTGTCAAACAGATGGAAAAAGCCACCCGTCCCTCACATAGGCTTGATTTTTCGCAGGCCCTTTAGAGGTTCGCTTATGTCTGAGCTCTCTAATGAGTCAGTGTGTTTTGCTCGTTCTCTCTCTTTGTTTTGCTGAGGTCACGGTGGGGCCCTTCGGAGGTCACGAGTGCAACTCGGCTTTCACTCTGTGTGATTCGAGTCGGACACTTCAAGGAAAGAATATGAGAGTTACTACTTAGTCTTAAAGGTCTTGCATGTCTGTCTGCCTTTCATCATTCGCTCACCCTCATATTACGTTCCTATTTGTTATACGAGCAGCTCTTTTCCATGAGATCGCAACCTGCATTATTTTGATCGCTTTTTGTGAACAGACGCACATTAAACATGTGCTGCTATTGACTAAAAATATTTAGTCTCATTTGAAATCAGATAAAGGTCCAACCTACAAGGTCACTGCCTATTTTATTCAACTTTCTTAAGGGGTACGAAGCAATATCTGGTTATAAACTTAATGTCACAAAAACTCAAGTTTTAAAATTTAATTATAACCCACCTAGGCAAATTAAAGAGGAATTTGATCTAAAATGGGACACAAAGTCAATTAAGTATTTAGGAGTAAATATACCGGGTGATCTTTCTAAATTGTTTGATTTAAATTACAATCCCCTTCTTAAAAAAATAAAATCAGATCTACTCCGTTGGAACCTTATTCCACTCTACGGTTTAAGTTCAAGAGTTGATTCTGTACGGATGATAATTTTACCAAAACTTTTATATTTATTTCAAACACTCCCAATAGAAGTACCAAATCAGAAGTTTATGGAATGGCATAAACTAATATCTAGATTTCTTTGGCAGGGTAAAAAACCAAGAGTAAGGTTTAAAACATTACAATTAAGTAAGGAAACTGGTGGGCTAGGTCTCCCATGCCTTCAAAAGTACTATTTTGCCGCTCAGTTAAGGCCACTTGTCTGTTGGTGTAGCCCAACATACTCAGCTAAATGGATTGAAATAGAAAAAGGGTTGATTGAAGAGTTTCCATTACCAGCTCTGGTTGCGGATAACAAATTAAGAACTAGAATTACTACGAAACAAACCCATGGATTAATTTACCATTTAAAATCTGGCATCAAATTAAAAAAATGGGCAATTTGGAGGATGCAATGAGAATATTAAGATGGTGTGCATATGATACTGATTTTATTCCGAATAGAATAGATGACCGTTTCAGAACATGGGTTAAGCTAGGTATTACAAATTATTATGTATTTTTTAACAAGGGTAAAATCCAAAGCTTTGAATCACTAAAGGAAAAGTATGGTCTTAACCAAAGTGATTTCTACAGATATCTTCAAGTAAGACATTATATTGAATGTAATATTAAATCAGAAATATTGAAGGCAGCAGAGACAGGAATAATAAAGGTGATCTTGTCAGTGTCTAAAGCTCATCCATGCAATAAGATTATTTCTAAATTATATAATGGATTCCTGCAAATTTTAGATGAGAACACATTATATGTCAGAGACAAATGGAAAACAGAAGGAAACCTGAATATTTCAGAGGATAACTGGCGGAAAATTTGTAAATCACAATGGGAATCTACAAGTTCAGCAACATGGAGAGAATTCTGTTGGAAGAATGTTATTCGTTTTTTTATTACACCTATCCAGAAACTTCATAGAGGAGATAGTACTGATTGTTGGAGACTATGTGGGGAGAGGCGAGCTAGCCACTATCATATTTTTGGGCATGTCAAAAACTAACCCCTTATTGGCAAGAGATTAAAAACAATTTAGAAGCGGTTTTTGAAATAGAGATAGATTTTAATTGTGAATCTTTGTATTTTGGTAATATTACTTTAAAGGGGGAACCAATAAGGATAAAAAGCTGTTGTTAATTCTGTTGGCAGCCAGTAAAAAAGGAATTACTAGAAAATGGTTGAAACCAGAACCACCTACAGTGGTAGAATGGATTGATATAGTGCATAATATATATGTCATGGAAAAATTATCGTTCTCAATAAAAACTCAAACAGAATTTTTTTTCAGATTTGGGATTTGTGCAAATGGATGGACTACATTAATCCAATACGCCCAGACTTTTCGTAATTGTAATTGAACTTTGCTTTTTAACAAATTACCTGAATAAGCCACACACTAGAGCTCCCCATGTTCTGTTGTATATAGTTAAGTGGAAAATACATCACATTTGCAATATTTGAGAAATTATTATATTTTTATTTCTAAGGTCCAGGGGCATACTCTGTATCTGTATTTCAAACTATTATTTTTACGTCAGTGAAATTGTATGTCTGTTGAATTGTCTTTGAATCTGTATGTATTTTCTATCTGAAAAGAAAAATAAAAAATTAAAAAAAAAAAAAAATCAGATAAATGTCATTTGTTCTTGAATCGCAGGGCGCATGTTGAATTAGAGACTTATGAGAGCTTTTAGTTTGTGAATCAGACTTCAGAGGTCACGCTGTATGTTTGATGTACCTGGTTAAAAGATTCATTTGTGCTGATCGACTAAAAAGGCCCTTGAGAGTCATTAGAACCTGGTTAAAAGAATCATTTTTTTTGATTCGCTAAAAAAACAGCTCATGTGAATCATTTAAGAGAATCGGACTGTACTCGTTAAACTATAGCCAACAGTGTGCTTCTGATTCACCAAAAAGAACCGACTCATAATGAATCAAACTATAGTGGTCACACTGTATGCGATTTATTAGAAACAACCAGGGCAAAAGAGTCATTTGTTCATAACTGAACAACACAGACTGCGTTGAATGTTCTTGTACACTAAAAAGAACCAGTTCATAAGAATCATTTAAGAGAATCAGACTTAATGAGTTGTAGCCTGTGTTTTTGACTCTTGAGAGTCATTACTTTGAAACTGAAATCACAACGGTCATTCTGTTCGCTAAAAAGAATCGGTTTAAAAGAGTCATTCATTCATTCATGCATCAGACTACACTAGTCGTGCTGATAGTACTTTTTGTATAAACCAAAAACAAAGTTATAAGAATTATTTATTGGACTGAACTCTTGATTCTAATCTAATCTGATCGAATTAATGTGCTTGAATCACTAAAATGAACTAGGTTAAAAGACAATTTTGGTAATTAAAAGACATATTTGGTACGTGAATAACATACTTGCAGTAATGAAATTTTATTTTATTATGTGCAGGTACTATTTTGATACTTTTAGTTTTAACCAAAAAAAAAAAACGTTCTTTCAACTTGTCTTCGCTCATCATGTTTGCTGAAGACTGAGACCTCACCGAAAGCACCGAAAGCCTCACACAGTCTGCGGTGAAATCTCTCACATTCACCCGTTCACTTTGTTGACATGCGTCCTGACCCACCGGAGACCGTCTGCGCCCTCTCTCTGTCTGTTTATCTGTCTCTCTCCCAGATGTCTGAGAACCTGAGTCAGGAGAAACGCCTGAGAAGCAAGAATATGTACCACGAGTCTGCATTGGCTCTCGGTGTAGTCTCAGAGAAACAATCGAAATGTCTGATTTTTGATAGTTTCCTAGGCCTGTAGGTGTAATGTGCGCAAGCCTTGTAATGCGTGTGTGTTTGTGCGTGTTAGTTGTTTATTGAGCAGAAGCTGAAGGACTCACAGATCAGGAATGACTGGAATGTGAAGAGGAGGAGAGAGAGAGAGAGAGAGAGAGAGAGAGGGCGAGAGAGGTTGAGTGGGAGGTTATGGATTTATGAGGTCGTTGTGGGAGCTGCTATACTTTTGCGTGACACCAGCTTTGTTTCAGCCCCTTGTGGACCCTCAGGGTGGACAGTGTGTGTGTGTGTGTGTGTGTGTGAGGGTTTCAGGTGTCCGTGGCTCAGTTTTGTGGCATTGATATGTATGACCCCTCTGTAGCTCCGCCCCATGAACACAATGACCCCTCACAGGAGACTAATACATAACTCTACGCCTTATTTTCTTGACTAAAACACTTTGTAAAGCACAATAAAACAAAAACAGTGTGCTTTTTCTATATTCTTCTTTACTATTCAGTAAGCCAATATTGCTTTATTTATTAACAACAACTCACTGATAAGTGAGTC
>NC_056723.1:2015084-2022584 GCF_018831695.1 Puntigrus tetrazona | reverse complement strand
CCCTTTTAAATGCGTTTCTGTAACTGAGAACTGTGACGGACACACACATGCCCATATTTCAGCCCGCAGCCTCTGCCAGATCGGGGCCGAAGAATGCATCGGCTAGTCATGCTTCAAGGACACAGCAGTTGCTTGGGCTAGTCGCCGACGACCGCGACCTCTCTGCCATGATGCAACTCCGCCGTAGATTCGCGTAGTTATAGCAAAGTATATCCGGCGGGAGTAGATGAGCGAACTGTGTGAAGCTTTGAAAAGGAGGATTCGTTTTAGTGAATCAGTTCATTCCAGTGAATACTAGACATACTTATTATTTTTGAACTGAGGGAATTCTCATGCGAAGCTTTAGTTTGACTGATTCACTGTAACGATTCGTTTCAAAAGGAAACGATTCACTGATTCGTTTGATTCGACAGTCGTTGGGCTGAACTTTTTAAAAATACATACGATATTTTATTTCTAATATACATTTTTCTAAAATGCACTCTCTTTCTCATGAAACGTTCAGAATCAAAAGACTAATTCCTTTTAGTGAATCAGTTTGTTAGTCTAAATGAACCATTAAAGAAGGATTCATCAGTCAGTAAGTGTTTTTTTTCGAGGTTACACATTGTTTTCTATCCCTGTTGGTAGTATTTAGTGCACATTGCTAAAATGTTGTTTAATGCATATAGTTATAGTTCACTCGTTTAGCTTCTTAGTAGCTCACAGCGAAGCTCACTACAACTTTGCTTTCACGTATGAGCAGTGTATGGCAGTTATTAACTTCATCGACATTGAATGCAACATGCAATGCATGATGGCTTTGACTTTGACTCGGTTCTAGGCGTCTCACATTCACGTCCAGCAGATCCCAGTAGCTCTCAGACCGTAGTTGATTTCCAGCTTGTCTCAGTAAACACGGTGGCAGGTAAAGGAGCTGTGGCTGTTTTTCCGAGCGTGGTCTCCTGTTTCATAATGTCGGAGCTCCCAGTTCTTCAGTTGACCTCTAGGAGAAGGAGTCAAGCTGTCAACAACACTCAAACGCTGCCAGAGCCATAAACCACCTTCAGCACACACACACACACACACACACACACACACACACACAATCGTTTTTGTGGAAAGTGGGGAAATCCTATAGGCGTAATCATGTTTATACAGCACAAACTGTGTGTGCTTTTGTCCTACGCTTAAACTTATCCCTTCAGGAAACTACAGCCATTTGTAGATTTTCAAAAAACTTATAAGTGTTTTAAAAATGTCCTGAAAAGTCACTTTCACCTTATGATACCTGTGTCATACCTGTGCACGCTCACACACACACACAAACATGCTCACACACACACACAAACATGCTCACACACACACACACAAACATGCACGCTCACACACACACAAACATGCTCACACACACACACACAAACATGCTCACACACACACACACACAAACATGCTCACACACACACACACACACAAACATGCTCACACACACACACACACACACACATGCACGCTCACACACACACAAACATGCTCACACACACACACAAACATGCTCACACACACACACACAAACATGCACGCTCACACACACACAAACATGCTCACACACACACACACAAACATGCTCACACACACACACACACACAACATGCTCACACACACACACACACACAAACATGCTCACACACACACACACACAAACATGCACGCTCACACACACACAAACATGCTCACACACACAAACATGCACACACACACACACACAAAAAACATGCTCACACACACACACACACACAAACATGCTCACACACACACACACACACAAACATGCTCACACACACACACACACACACACACACACACACACATGCTCACACACACACACACACACAAACATTCTCACACAAACAAGCTCACACACACACACACAAACAAGCTCACACACACACACACAAACATGCACGCTCACACACACACACACACATGCTCACACACACACACACACACACAAACATGCTCACACACACACAAACATGCTCACACACACACACACAAACATGCACACACACACACACACACAAACATGCACACTCACACACACACAAACATGCACACACACACACACACATGCATGCACACACACACACACAAACATGCACGCACACACACACATGCATGCACACACACACAAACATGCACGCTCACACACACACAAACAAGCTCACACACACACACACACACACAAACATGCACGCTCACACACACACACAAACAAGCTCACACACACACAAACAAACATGCACGCTCACACACACACATGCTCACACACACAAACATGCACGCTCACACACACACATGCTCACACACACAAACATGCACGCTCACACACACACATGCTCACACACACACACACACAAACATGCACGCTCACTCACACACACACAAACACACACAAACATGCACGCTCACACACACACAAACATGCTCACACACACACACACACACACACATTCACGCACACACATGTACTTTGCTATTTGGAGATCTTCCCATCGACTTAAACTTATATTCCCATTTAAAATTAAGTTAATTATGTTACAATAAACTAACTGGGCCACATAATCTAAGAAAAGATACTACAAAAATATTTGTATGTATTTTAAGTATGATTAAGTAAATGTGTGATTTCCAATAGGAGACAACATAATTCACAATAAATCACGGGCTGTTTGAAATAATATGTGGAACTGAATCAAACGCACGTATATTAACTCATTTTATTTAGTATTTCATTATTTGCTATATTAAATCTAAATTGTGTAATGCTATATTTTATGTCGTTTATTTCGGTTAGGTTTTATTTGATTTTATTATTAATTTACTATGAACCAAAACGGAGCATTTCACTGATTCCAGCTCCTGTGCAAAAGATGCATTTTGCATTAAGTTCAAGATTTGGTTAAATGCGTATTGATTTTTTTAAAGGTGAAATATTTAGTTTTAGTTTTTTTTATTATTTCTTACTGTATTGAGTGTATGTAAAGCTTCATTTTAGCATGAATCTACTCTGTTAAAATAAACATTTACACTCAGTAAGTTGCATTTTATTTTAATGCACTTCAATACTGAGGTGCAGATAACTGCCACCTGAAATAAAGAGTATAAATAGCAGAAAATGCTATGCACTTAAATAATGCCGCTATTTTCAATTAGTGTAAATAGAATCCATATCGCTAAAAAAGACCATGATATTTTCATCTGATGTAAATAGAATCTATTACTATGTATATTTATAATTCATATATATATATATATATATATATATTATCATTTATGGGCTGTTCTATTTGAGTTAAAATGCATGCTTTAAAAATATTTTTGGCCTATATGTTAATATATATATAAAATGCATATATACATATATACTATATATACATAAAATGTAGCCTATAACAAAAAAAAAAAAAGTCACAAATCTCATCTGCTCAGTAAGGTTGTATTCATTTGCTACAAAAGCAAACCCGTTTCCTATTTCTTTTTGGTTTTTTTAGACCATTTCTGGCACACCTCACTGACAAAAAGCAAGATTTGCGTTTTAACGCACTAACGATGATATAGGTCATGATACGAACTATTTTGAGCATGTTTCTGATCTTTGTACTTAGTGAAGTATTCGTCAGGGTTTAATGTGTAAATGAGGTCGCTATGGAGAATGCTTATTAGTGAACAAACTCAACCTGCAGGTGAATGGGGTGCACATGTGCGATGTTCCTGATGTCGTCGTCTTCTTCCGTCAGGACCAGGTCGCCAAAGACAAAGCCATGCAGAGTATGTCCACCATGTCTTCGGCTCAGATCATCTCAGCCACGGCCTTTCAGAACAAGATGGCTCTGCAGGGCCTCTCTCGGCCGGCCTACCCGACCTCCGCCGGGGTGAGCTCTGCACCTTTCAGCTGAGCGCCTGTGCTCTGGACACGAGGCTGATTCTCATTTCGTGCCTTTGTTTTTTGTAGTTTTGGCACGGCGCTCTCGCAGGACAAGCCGCGGGTCCTGAAGAGTAAGTTCATGTTTTGTTTGCACGTCCGGCTCGGTTCAGGACACAGAGGTTACAGAGAAGACGAACGTTTACTCGATTTGATAAAAGATGTGTGACCCTAAACCGGTTTATAGACATGGAAATATGTATGCAAAGTATATAAAAAATTATTTATTTTAAATATAATATTTAATAAAATGTTCTTAGGCTTTATATGGAATAATATAAAAATATTGTAGCTAATAATAAAGCTAAAAATATAGAATAAAGGAAATAAATTTTATATAGTTTTTTTATATGAAATAATTCTGAAATTAATTAACAATATATATATATATATATATATATATATATATATATATATATATATATATATATATATATATATATATATATATATATATATATATATATATAATGTTACTTTTTTTAGCTGAAAATATTCCATACAACAATTATATTACACAATTTGTTGTATTTATTTATTATTTATTACTAGATTGTTTTAAGTTAAAATGTATATGCTCAATATATTATTATATGACAAATATATATTCAATATATTTATATTATGTATTATATGTATAATCTATTTTTGTATTACATTTATATTTTATTTTTATATATATATATATATATATATATATATATATATATATATATATATATATATATATTTATAAAATCAAATATACATTTTATTTTATAAAAATATAAATTACATATAAATATATATATATATGTATATATACAGCAAATCAGTATATTATAATGATTTTTGAAGGATCATGAGGACACTAAAGACTGGAGAAATTTCAGGTTTTAATCACAGAAACGAATTGCATTTTAAAATGTAATCAAAAACAAAGCAGTTATTTTAAATAGTAAAAATATTTTACTACATTACTGCTTTTGCTGTACTTTGGATGATTACAATGTTTGCTGAACAGAAGAGATATTGCGCTGAAGCTATTACTTTTTAAAAAACATCATACACATTATGTATGCATACACGCATACAGTATATATAGCAAGGTAAATCGATTTTATATTACACAATTTTTATTGCACGAGCAACAAACGTCCTAAGAGCTGTCTTTCCCGAACAGCATCAAGCCGTTTTCTCAGCAGAACTTCGTGATGCAGGCCGCCGGTCCTCCTCCTATAGCAGGTCTGTAAGCATTAAAAGCTCCTCCCGATCGGACCGACCTGCGGTATAACGCTCACGATGGCTTCCTCAGGTTTCGAGAGCACCGCGGGTCTGTCGATGTCCTCCGGAGCGCCTCCCTGGCAGGGCCGGAGCATCGCCGGCGCGAAGCTACGCATGCTGGAGTTCTCCGCTTTCCTGGAGCAGCCGCAGGACCCCGAGAGCGTGAGTCCTTCGTCACCGGCGCTCACCGGCGCCCGACCAGACCGGCACTCACACTCACAGACACGTTTCTCCGCGCAGGTCAACAAGCACCTGTTCGTACACATCGGTCAGTCCAACCCCGCCTACAGCGACCCGTACCTGGAGGCCGTGGACATACGGCAGATTTACGACAAGTTCCCGGAGAAGAAAGGAGGACTGAAGGAGCTGTTCGAGAAGGGACCGCCTAACGCGTTCTTCCTCGTGAAGTTCTGGGTAAGAGTCCCAAACCGCGAACGAAATTCATTTCTTAACTCATTTGGATTTGAAAGAGACGCGTGTGCATGCGATATCGAAAAATCCCAATTATGATGATATAATGTAAAAAAACACAACCCCCCCACAATATTAGTATTAATTAGTGCCGTCACACAATTAAACTAAATAAAAGTTTCTGTTTTCATAATAGATGTGCATGTAGTGTATATATATATATATATATATAAATACACACATATGCATGTATAGATACGTTTATACCTTTATATGCGATATAATTAGATGCTGCATGCGTGTGTATTTATGTATACGTAATAAATATACACAGTTCACATACATTATGTAAACAAAAACCCAAACCAATTTGACTAAAACTTAATTGTTCGACTAATTTTAATGTATGTGCGTTGCATCTGCATCTGTAGGGTACAATTTACAAGTAGAAAACATAATTTCTCAATTAATAACAGTTTTAAAATTGATTTTAATGAAACAGGCTACTTGAAATGATTTGCGCAAATAATTAAAATATTATATTATTTAAAATGATATTTTTTTGGTTTGGTTTGGTTTATGTATTATGTCTGATTTCATATTATCTCGTTGATTTTTATTTTTTTTTCCTTTGATTTAACTTGATATTTTATTATGTTTTTAACATGATTTTAAAATTTTCTATGATTTTATTTGGCTTATTTGTTTTTAATTTACGCTTTAGCTAATTTATTTAATTTTCAATGATATTTTAAATTTTATTTTCATTATTTATTTTGTTTTAATATTAGATACATCTGTAAATAACATTCTGTCTTTCATTTCTTATGGTTTCCGTGTAACTACATGCATATTTAAATGCTCCCAATTAACGGTTACAGTAGTTGTCCTGTCTTCGCAAGGTTTCTTGTGTCTTATTTCTTGAATAAGACATCTCAAATATTAAATAAGTAGAAAGGGCAAAGGAAAATCCCGCTGGAGAAGGGTTAGTGTGGGATGTTGGAGGTCGGAGAGACAGAAATCTGATCTTGGACACCTGTCACTGCCTCCAAACCACACGCAGCCCTCTATTTATAGAGCCGCCGGCCTCCTGAGAGACACTTAAGTATTGTTCAAGTGCTCAATCGTTGCCTTTTTGTGTTCATGAGCTTACTGGGACTGTCTGGACTCGTCGTTCGTGTTGTGGGTGTTTTGGTGCGGTCTGCACATATTCAATAAAGTGATGCGTAATTGCCGTTTGTTAAATATTTCATTTTTAAATTATGTTATGTTTAATGCCGTATTTTATATATAAAATAGATTATATAAAATATGTAGAAAATATATTATTTATGATATGTGTGTGTGTATATTTTGTAATATTCAATTATTAATATTTAATATAGAATTGATGTAATATATATTATTATTATAGTATTGCAGCATGTGTGTATTTTACCTATATCTATTTATTTATGTATGCGTACATGCATTAATAATTTATATTTATATATATATATAAACTATTTAAAAGTATATAATTAAATATAAAAATATCTAAAATAATTCATAATTATATAACTATATATATATATATATATATATATATATATATATATATATATATATATATATATATATATATATATATATATATATATAATTATGTATTAATTTTTTTAAGTAATATAACTTATGTAATGTATTCTAATATATATATATATATATTAATACATAAATATTAATGTAGAAAAATTACAGATTTTACTTTATATATATATATATATATATATATATATATATATATATTTATATATATATATATATATATATATATATATATATGAAGTGTTATTTAATGTTGCCTTGTCCTTTTTATACAG
>NC_056723.1:2002584-2010084 GCF_018831695.1 Puntigrus tetrazona | reverse complement strand
GCCTCGTGTGTTTCTAGGTGGTGACCAACAGAGACACTCTGGAGACCTTGCTGTGCGTGGCGTATGTGTTCGAGGTGTCCACGAGCGAGCACGGGGCCCAGCATCACATCTACAGGCTGGTCAAAGACTGAGACGAGCGTCTGCAGCTCGCTGACCCACAGACGCCGCAGCGCCCCCTCCTGGACACGGCCCCAGGGCCCAGGGCCCGCCGGGGCTCGGGACACAGAGGCACACGCAGAGAATCTGCCCCCGAAAGGCCCATCCGAACGTCACCGCTTTTCAATTTCGATGAGAACGAGATGCATGGTTTTTTTTCTTCATTTCCTCTCATTTCAGCCCCCCCTCGTGTTTGCCTTAGTGTCCGTTGCCTGTTTTCACACGAACCAAAAAGTGTTTTTTATCTTCGCGCGTGACCCTGGACCTCAAAACCTGCCATGAGGGTCGATTTTTCAAAATTCAGATCAAATCGAATATGCTTCCCATCGATGTGTGGTTTGACAATATTTGACTTGAAAAAATCACCTTGAAAGTTCCTCAGCGATGCACAGAGTTCATCCAAAACGAAGTTTTGCTACATTTACAAAATCTCTTCCCAGAAGGCGACCCTTACTTAATATCCTATTGATTTTGGGCTAATAAATGGCTACTGCTTATGAATATCTTATGAATACCTTATGGACGCTTCTGTGCTCCAGGCTCACGCGTATCAGGACAAACGGAAACGGCTAAATGTTTAAGTGAAGTGTTTTTACGTAGATTTGCCGCATTGTATTTATCAGACGTGTTCTCGAATGTGGAAAACGTAAACTTAAAACAGTCTAACATTAAAAAAAAAAAACGCACTGGCCCGAGAAAGCCAGGAAGATTTCGTTTTTTTTTCTCCAAAACGAGGGCTTGTACAAATAACTGCGTGTTCAGGCGGTCAGAAACACATTGATAAAGAGCGTGTGTTATCAGTTTTTAGTTCTTCTGCTGCTCCTACTGCCATTTGTAGTTCTATGAGGAAAAAAATTGTAGTCCATGAAGTCCTAAGGACTGCGTGTTTTTTTCCGATTCAGATGATAAATGCTCAAAAATCAAGAACAGAGCACATTTATTAATACAACCATCCACGACCAAAAAGATTAACAATAATAACGAAAAATAAAGTAGAAACAAAAACGGGTGCGTGACACACGACGCAGTTGACGAACAAATATAACGTTTTGAAAGCTTTTTTTTGTTCTTAGGCAACTTGAACGATGAAAGGTAATGCACACATTATTTTGCAAGATGCAAAATCACTCACTACACGTTTTCAGCGATATAGGAACGAAAAAGATTTGAACTCAAAGTTATAAAGTAACACATAAATTAAAGAATGCAAATGCAATTATTTATGCAAAAACACCAATGCATGGGCATACGTCCAGAGTTTTGGTAGGCCGAAGTTTAAATATGAATCTTAATATCGTCTTCAAAATTATTATTATTATTAATTTATTTTTTTACAATTAATGATTTGTGTCATTCACACAAACACTAAACACCGTCACGGTTCAACTGAAATGCAATAAATATTAATTTCACGTTAATTTTACATGTAACATACAGCCCTAATAAGCATAACTAAGAAGAAACAGTTACTGCAAAGAAAAAACATCGACCAAAATTTGAAATGCAATGCAATGTTTTTCTCTATAAATTTTACAGGAATTTATCTTACAGCATGTTCACAGGTTTTTACCGTAAAAATCACGGCCATTTTTTACAGCGTAGGTAATGTTTGACGTTCATCTTCAGGACAAAAAAAGTGTTAAACAAATACGATGTAACATTTTGTTTCATTAACACGCTTTGAATATCGTCCCCGCGTTCCTTAAGTATCAGTAACAATGTTTGTTTGATAATACTGTAAAAAAAGAGGATTTATCCCGTCTGCTGTTTTTGACGTCACGAGGAGCCAACAGCCAATCAGTGTAAGTTTGAAAAGACTCCTGCGCCATCTAGCGGTGAAAACCTCTACTAACGCTTCACCGCAAACATATTGCTCATCAACATACGCCGATGTGAAAATATTACCCTTGGGTCGGACAGGCCTTCTCGGGGAAATGCTCGGCCTTCGCCTTGGCTCCGAGCGTTCGTTCTTCGGCCAGTGTGCGCAGGATTTCATAGAGAAAACGGAGTGTGAAAGCTACTCGGCTACCTGATCCGACTCTCTTTTTGGCAAACTTGGGGCGGTAACACACACGAACCGACAGGGAACATTGTATCAGCTCCTTTCAGTTAGAATAATCCTCTCTGATTTCTCCAGAATAAATCAAACGCTTCTCATCTGAGGAACAAAGAGCCGTTGGTGGGCAAGTCTCCGAGCCGGCAAACTATGAGTAATTATGTAAACCATTCATATTTATGAGAAAATAAGTTTTACGTTAAATTTACAGTTAAATACCGTAATTTCATTAACTGATATAATGTTGATATGCCAACCTGTTAAAGTGCTAAAATCAGTTTCGCACCTTCGGGATACACCGACGACCGCCAAAAGCAGGCGGCGATGAGAAAAATGATGAAGCAAAGCCCATCGCGAGCAGCTTTTGAACACGAACGAGCAGCTTTATGAATATTCGAATATATAGAAGGGGATCAGAGTCATTCACACAAACACTAAACACCGTCGTGGTGAAATAAAGTGAAATGCAATAAACATCCATTTAGCAACGTCGCATGCAATGCACCACGCCAATAAACAAAACCGATAAGAAAAAACTAGGAAGAAACAGTTATTTCGAAGAAAAAACATCAAATTCAACCGGAAATTGAAATGCATTGCAGGGAATTCTAGGAATGTCAGTTTAAATTTTTACAGGTATTTATCATTAACCAATCATGGTCACTTTTTACAGCTGTTCAGTCTGGAGGTTTGATCTTCAGGACAAAAAAAAAGGGTTCATTGCACAAAATTAGACAAATAGAATTTATTTCATAAGTTTAATAGTTTGTTTAATGAACACATTATGAATATCATCCCCGCGTTCCTTAAGTATCAATAATAGAATGTTTGTTTGAAGTTCTCTGGTGTTCTAATGTTCTCAGAACGTTACCACAATGTATCGTTTCTTTTCCGAAACATTTTAGTTGTTTAAATGTTTGTACAATGTTTGCAATTGTAACAATGTGCCTGATAGCTATTGTGACTTATTTGTGCACAAAAAAAAAAATATTCTCATGGCTTGATAAAATGAAAGGTTTAACATGTTTCTGCCGCCTCTCTGAAAGGACATATTTTGAATTTGGAAGGATATATTTCAGTTTTTTATTCATACCTTCCATTCGCGCGCAGAAGATGAATGTAGGTCTACTCTACGGCTTCGGAAGCGCTCATGAATGTCCGTATAGTACACCAAATAAAATATTTACGTACGCGAACACTGCATAAGCAAGTGGAAATGTCGTATTATACGCACGCCAATTATATGCGTGCAATATATACTCAAAGTCTAATTTTGCGTTTTAATACCACGACTTTCTGTTTTTATTTGGCGTACTATTTTATATTTTCCGGGCTGACACGACTAATCAAAGACAGAATTTAAAAAAAAATTATATTTATATATATATATTTATTTATGCATTTTTATATTGTGA
The DNA here is from genome assembly GCF_018831695.1 of Puntigrus tetrazona. Classification (NCBI taxonomy): domain Eukaryota; kingdom Metazoa; phylum Chordata; class Actinopteri; order Cypriniformes; family Cyprinidae; genus Puntigrus; species Puntigrus tetrazona. The sequence goes on along the minus strand of NC_056723.1, from coordinate 2,006,457 downwards.
AAAGAGCAAAATGTGTTTGGAAAAGGGCCATTTAAGCAGTTAGAGTTATTTATTTGTGAATGAATAAATGAATTAAGTTGGAGGGCGGAATAAAGGAGGTCACACACCTGTTACCTGCGCAGGTTCCGCTCACCTGCGCCAGAAACACCACGAGCGCTTCAAAACAACATGACTTGACTTTTCCAGCCTCGCGGATAGGACGAACGACGCGCGCCATGGCCGTCCCATGGACTCTGCTGTGGATTCTGGGTCTGATCTGCTCTTCGGACTCCGGCTGCTCGCCGACGTCTTACTACAAGAGCTGCTGGATCCGCAGGTATCCGGGACTGTACGTGGACATCGAGGAGTCTCAGCGCAGAGGAGCGCACGTCTTGAAGCTTTATCAGGAGGAGTCTGCGCTGAAATGCAGCAGAGCCTGCTGCCTCACGCGAAACTGTGAGTCTGCGCTTTAAGACGAATGAAGTAGTGCTGAGTTTCACTGCAGTATAGAACAAAACGTCAAACCAAGTGGCTTTTATTTGAAGGAAAGACAGTACGAGCGCGCTTTACACACACACACACACACACACACACACACACACACACACACACACACACACACACACACACACACAAACGTTAGAGTGATTTTACACATCATATAACATTGCAGAATTGTGGTAACCATGAGGACACTAGTGTTTGTTTGTGGTTAGCTCGGTTTAACACGTTGTTAAAGGCTAGTTAACGTGTGAACCCGAGGAGGAATTACTTCATATACGTGTATATCCACTAAAAACCAGCAAAACACAAACTGACTCAAACGCAGGTCAAGTGAATAGAAATAAAATGATTATCTTCATTTGTGATTTAGCGACCAGTTCCAACAAAAATGCATGGCCTCTTGTTTAAAACCTTGCAAATGCATTGTAAAATATTCAGCTTGAGAAAATATTACAGATACTCTAATATTTACGTCTGTTAATTTAGAAGATGCTTTTAGAAATGTCCAAATAAGCGATGTCACAATTTGTAGAGATTAGAGAATTAAATAAAGCAGAGATTAAATGCTTTATATAATCATAGTATATTAAAAACTTCTTTTATTTTTATATATTAAATGTATATATATATTATATAAATTATACAAACATAAATATATACATGAACGTGAACAAATGTTTATTAGCTAAAGCGATTGCACTGCGATGCAAATGCATAAACTTTTATTTTTATGTATAATTCACAATCTTCAACCGGGAAGATTTTGTTAATGGACTTTAACTCACGAATTGCATGTACAGTCTCCTGCAACCTGGCTGTGTTTCATTTCAACACCACTCAGGACAGCGTGAACTGCTTTCATCTTCAGTGTCCGAACCTTGAGAGCTGCATTCCTCACCACAGAGGAAATGTCATCCTCTACAACGTCACTAAAGGTGAGAAACCGCACACCCAAATCTACTTTGGTTTGAGGAAAGGCAAAACCACGGGCGAACTTGCCTTTTCTTTTAATGCCGATTGCATTAAACGCTTTCGATACAAAAAAAGACAGAAATTCCTTTCCTAGGCAAGGCATTTATAGATCATTTGAAGCCAGAACAGAATTACTTTTTACTGTATTTCAGTATTGTATACAGTCTGATTTGTCGCTCAGGTGTGGATCCTGACCTGTTGGTTTTCGGGAAGTACTTCACCACCAATGTGCGCGTGCTGCCTCACATGTCTTCCTCACGGCTCAATATTTCAGAGCCGCTGACCTCTGACAAGCGTCAGTTCAACTATCCACCCAACCAGCCCATCCGTTCCATCACAACCCCCCAACAAACTACTCAAGCCGATCCTACTGCGCATCAAGTACAACATACCCTCCCTCGATGTACTACAATACAGGCTACAACTGCTCAAAGCACGTCAGAACGCGTCATATCAACTACGCCAGAGCCTAAAATCGACTCTACACTCAATCCCCAACAGATGATGTCTACGTCACAGCGGGCTTCGATAAACCCGCGTCATACAACCACCTCTCCAACGGGCGAAACTGATACAACCACTGATACTTCAAACCAGAGAAAACCAACCCCCCCACCTTTTCATTTAACCACAGCCCACCCAAGTTCTGAAACTGACTACTTTGACTCTACTTTGACCTCCATACCAATCGACAAAGCTCTACGTTCCTCAACTACCCGACGGACTTTGGGAGAAAAAAATACAGCCATGCAGAACCATGCAGAAGATGCTTCTGAAACTCTTTTCAACCACTTTGAGATGGCTTACAAAGTCGTTGGAGAGTCTACACAATCTTCAAGCTCCTCAACCACTTTGGGACTAAAAACATCAGCTCTGGAGAATACAAAGTCGTTGGAGACGGCTTCAGAAAAGTCTACGCAATCTTCAAGCTCCTCAACCACTTTGGGACTAAAAACATCAGCTCTGGAGAATACAAAGTCGTTGGAGACGGCTTCTGAAAAGTCTACACAATCTTCAAGCTCCTCAACCACTTTGGGACTAAAAACATCAGCTCTGGAGAATACAAACTCTTTGGAGACGGCTTCTGAAAAGTCTATGCAATCCTCAAGCTCCTCGACTACTTCGGGACTAAAAACTACAGGTTTGCAGAATACAGACTCTTTGGCGATGGCTTCCCAAGACCCTGTGCAATCTTTGAGTTCCTCAACTACACAACAGTCTTTGGGATTACAAACATCAACCGTACAGACTACAAACTCTTTGGCTTCTCAAAAGTCCATGCAATCTTTTACCAAGATATTGACAAGCACCCGAACTACAGAGCAAGCTACTTCGCTTTATACGTCCAAGTTGGACCAGTATCCAAAAACTACAGTGCAAACAACTGTTATTGATACCCGGACGCATGCACTGTTACAATCTGAAATGCCAACTACCACAAAACCCTTAATTTCTGCAAACGTTCCCTTAAAGGCATCAACCCAAATTACAGTTGCACATAAGACAATACAAGCTCAAAGCACAAATGGGACTAAAACGAGCTCTATACCCTATCAGACAACTATTACAAAGTGGACAACCACAGACCCTTTACAAGCCTCAACACAAACCCCCCCTGCATATAAGACCTCGACATGGCCTTCACAAACTCCAACCCGAACAACTACTCTATCCCAACCTAAAGAGACAACCAGCAGCAACACAAGAACCTTACAGATCTCAACCATCACGAATCCCACAATCACCACTGGTGGTTCTACAAACCCCAGGCACCTGACCCTAAGTTTCACCCACACTCGAACGGGCAACTTCGCAACCACCGGTAGTTTGAGTTCTTCTCTAACCGCCCCAACTAGCAGCATGGTGGACAGTCAACCGTACCCCAACGACACGAAGGGCTACATCAGTCGGAACATCACTACAGGGGACACACCTCGACCAGGCGGGGACGGAAACTTGATGTCAGTGTGGCATTTGGCGGCCAACACTGTACTGGTGGCTTTAGCGACCTGCGCTACCATCACGTTCTGCTGCTGTTGTTCGGTCTTCGCTGCTCTGAGCTGGAGAGGCCGGAGGCGTCGGAAGGGCAGGTACAGGACAAATCTGAGATGCAAAAGAGGATCAATGAGACTCATCAAATACGTCATCGTAAGAGAAAGTTCGTAAAGCTGGGTTCTTCACATCTGGCACTGGGTAGGGTTGCACCAGCCGTTCGTAAGTTCTTTCTTACAGTACATTGGGACATAAAAGTACACACTAGAGGCTTAGCTACTAGCTACTTTGTAACTCTACTTTATTTGGTTGCACGATTAAGGCAGAATGCAGCAAGTAGGTCGTAAGCTCTCTGTAAAGTAATGCACTGGATTGAAGTCTATCAGGTTGTACGTGAGCTTATTGATGCTATCCAGTCAATCTGCC
>NC_056723.1:1940084-1997584 GCF_018831695.1 Puntigrus tetrazona | reverse complement strand
TGTATATTTGATATTCGTTAGTTTACTGTATTTCCTATATTTTAAGATTGGAACCATGCATTTTTTGGACGTTTTGTAATATATTTTAGCATTTGAAAAATCAATTCCTTAAGCTGTATCTTTAAAACATATCAAAACACATTTACATAAATATATTCGGATGAAAATGAAGTCGTAGTTCCCTATATTTATTTACTGTTTAACCTAAAATGCATTTAAAGATCAGAAACAAGGGTTTAAATGAAACAAACCATCTATATTGCCATTTAAATATACAGCTAATATAAATATGCATACATATAGGTAGGTTTTAGTTACTTACATTTAAATGAATATATATTTTATTTTGTACCCAAATTCATTTTTCATAAATTAGGAAAAAAGTAGTCTCCCAACGAATATCCCAATATATCATTTATTTATTCTGCCGTTTGATCGCCCTGCATTTCAGAAGTCCACCGCACTGGCTTCACGACGCATTAGAAACCAAATGAAATGGAAAAGAGGGGTGATATTTAACCTCTGGAAACGCTTCCAGGCCACATTTGTTCCAAAACCTCTTCCAGTCGATGTGAACACAGTTTGAATGGATTATTGGCAACTAAATCAGGTCTTGGAGATACAATCACCCTCGTGATCTGGAACAATCGGCTGCTTTGTGGCGGAGCGCTCCCCCCCTTCCCGTTCCCATCCGACGTCACTCTTACCCCATCCTGAGCGCTAGTCATTGTGCTAGCGAAAGGCCAGCGGACACCGTTACACTTCCCAACCAGGATGGCAAACAAAGCTGGAGCGTGGCTCCCGGCCAGGCTTCTCAGAGAAGCTCAGAACATAGTTACACAACACCGAAGCCAGCCGGTCTCCGGCGACAAGAGCGTGATGGGAAAAAAACACACGTCTCGAGCATCCGTCGCATTTTATTGACACCCGATCCATCTTTTTTTTGCAGGTTGACCTTAAAAGCCACGTTCTTCACTCCTCAAAGATGCTTTAAGGAGATCATCTGCGTAGGGAGCCTTCAGTTTGCCGACTTTGAGAAGTTCAAGTGTATAAATTACAGCGCTCTTGTCCTTAATCTGCGTTTTATCTGCTGATTCGTCCTCTGTTGTGCTAATGAGGTGAATCATGCGATACTCGAAGGTTGCTAATCGCTTTTTGGAGTCTCACTTAATTCACAAAGGAAACTGTCACATTACATCTGTTGTCAATTAAATGGCCGCTCTCGACTTTGATCGTGAAGTCGGTGGTAAGCGGAGACGCTTCTTCGGCGCAGATGTGACGTGAATTATTGATGACGCGTTTTCAACGAGCTGTAATGAGAATCTTCTGAAGCGCCGCCAACTGCTTTTTCCAGCGGAATCTCGCTGTCGGCCAATCAGACGCTTCCGTTCAGGCGCCGTTTCCACCCTCGGCGTGCTGATTGGCCGAGACAGCAGCAGCCTCGATCAATCATCGAATCCGGTGAATAATTAGTAATTGAGTGACGGTTTGCTGGAGGTTTAATGGAAAACATTGTGAATAAAGCTCAAGGAAAGAATTGAAACTAAATTAAAAAAGGAAAAATAAATGACAATTAATTTTTTTAATGGTTTTTTAAAACCAATTTAAGATTTAAAAACAAACCTCATCATTTAAAAAAAAAAAAAAAAAAAAATATATATATATATATATATATATATATATATATATATATATATATATATATATATATATATATATATATATATATATATATATATATATATATATATATATATATATATCTATATATATATATATATATATATATATCTATATATATATCTATATATATATATATATATATATATATATATATATATATATATATATATATATATACACACACACACACACACACACACACACACACACACACACACACACACACACACATATATATATATTTACAAAAGATACATTTTAATTGCCATTTTTTCTTAATATATTTTCAAACTAAATATGTATATTGAACAAAAATGCATTTTAAGATTAAAAATGTATTTATTTGCACAACTTGGATTACATTTTAGCATAGGCTTTGATATATATAATATCAATATATACCTCTCTCTCTCTCTACACACACACACCTTATATTTTCTATGCAATCAATCTCGCACTAAAATAAATACATTCCAGATTTACTTGCAAACTAATTTCAATCTTAGGGCAGAGGATGTAAAAACCCAAAGTGGCGTTGTGGATTCCCAACCTTTATTCACGCCCCCCTCATCCTATCGTTTAATGTCGTCTCACAGGGGGTCTCTGTCATGGAAATCCACCCCGCTGCCAGCGGGACCCCACTGAAACTTTCATAAGAGTTCAGGCACAATAGAGATATGAAATATTGATGTGTTCAGTGACAGACATCAGAGAGACTGCCCTGTGATTCAAACACACGAGCACGAGTGAACACGTCAACCTCCATCGGACAGAATCCAGGCAATGCACCGATGCACAAATCACAAAGACCAACGATGATTATTATTAAGAAACACACCGCTATTTCATAATTTTTTTTTTAATTTGACTGTTTTTGAATCCATTTAGCCAACCTCTGGGTCTCAAGGTAGCGCTTTTAGCTGTAGCTTAGCATAGGTAATTGAACCTAATTAGACCGTTAGCATCAATCTCAAAAAATGACCAAACGCTTGCAATATTTTTCCTATTTAAACCTTGACTCTTTTGTAGTTATATCGTGTACTAAAACTGACGTAAAATGAAAAGTTGGGGTTTTCTAGGCTGATATGACTAGAAACTATACTATATACTATATCTATCCGTACCATGATATACACACTATTTTCCTATCTGATACTGTAAAGCTGCTCTGTATTGTTAAAAGAGCTATATAAATAAAGATGACTTAATGCCTAAAGACTTGTAACATCTACAAGATGTATTTTTTAGATTTTATTTTGTTCAAATTTTGACCTAAATTTTCCACCCTGTAGTATGTAGATCCTGCCAGAGCGTGTAGATATGATCTTTAACACCGAACCTTACAATACAAGTATAGCCACTACGATAAAAACCAGCAAACAACAAAAACACAAGTTATAAAGCACAGAACTTTTACTTTAATGTGATTTAATGTGAACTCTTTTTCTGGCAAAATGATGTAATTTACAGCTAAAAGCCCAAAAAAGCATCTCATTTCAGCTTGGAAACTGCACACAAATGTGACCCTGGGCCATTAAACCAGTCAAAAAGGACAAAATTGAGATTTAAATAAGCTTTCCTTTGATATATGGTTTTGCTAGGATCGGACAAAAAAAAAAAAAAAGACTCACCCAGGACTCGTGGTAAAGCACGGTAAGGAGGTACATGGCGTAATCATGATTCTGCTGTCTCAGCGGGCAGCTACAATCACACACACACACAAAGATCATTTTAATGCAAGGGAAATGAGGAGAAAAACTGCACAGGAAATGTTTCTATATATCTCCCACCTGTCTGTGGTGATGGTGAGCGTGTCGTTGTCTTTACAGTACCGCTCTCCACTGAGTCTGATCATCTTCTTTCTGGCATGAACATCCAGATTCAAGCTGGAGAGCTTCACCTGGGCAGAAACACATTTCAGCTAGCTTTTTTAATGAAGGAGAGCATTTTAAGAGTTAAAAAAGAACCCTGTTTATTATATCATGATGTAATAAAACAATTTAAACTGATGTAACATCAATGAAATATGACAAAAACAGTTAAAAAAAAAAAAAAAAAAATCTCTCTCTCTATATATATATATATATATATATATATATATATATATATATATATATTTATGAAATTAGAAAATACAAAAATACTTTAATATTTATAAAATTGTTTTATAAAATATATACAAATATATTTTATCCAAAATAACATTTTATAATAAAACATATTATAATAAAACTATAATAGTATCTTGATACTAAAATACCATGCATAAAAAACTTAAATGACAGACACAACGAAATTATTAAAACTATGACAAAAATGTAAATAAACAAATTATAAATATAAACGTATGCATTTACAGATATTTAACACATCTGTGATAGCTTAAAACTATTTATAAAAATAAAATAGAAAAAATAAAGAGTCATAAAAATAACAAAATCAACACTGACTAAACATTAACAATGAAATACTAAACTTAAAACTAAAACCAAGTGAAAACATATTAAATTATACTTTAAATTTTATAACTGAAATATATACATGCATGTGTGTATTTATATACACATGATAAATATACACAATATACATAATGTAAACACACAAACATTTTTAATGCGATTAATCCCGGTTAATCACTTGACACTAGTTTATGTATATTTATATCCCAGTCTTGAAAGTTCATCAAAGGACAACGAGTCACTTAATCCAAATCTTCTGCATTTCTGCAGCAATCATTTTTACTTGGCGTTCCTCCAATCATCTGTGCAATACTTTCTATTAAATCTTATTCTTTCAAACGGCAAACCCTCAAAAAGCACTATCATCGTACGCAACCCTGCTCTTCAAATCCCTCTCCGGATTGCCAGGATTGCCACAAACACAACCCAGTGTCGTCACTAAGCTCAAAACAATGGTGCAACGATGCAATATCGCTTCGTTTATCTGGGGTTTTCTGGCTGTTTTGGTTAAAAAAGGATGGGGGGGAAACGACCCTCATTCCGTAAATCTGCCCTTTGATCCCCTTCACATCCAGCCCTAATCCAACGGGATTAACGTCAGACGCCGATTCCCGGTTTTTCAGGCAGATGGTGAGAGATTTATGATAAATCACACATTTCAGATTATAAATAAAGAGTGAAAGCATTGCGAAATCAATGAGGCCATCAGATCATCTTCAGATAACAGCGTTTCATTGATGAGAAAATCCATTTATCGACAACAGTCAGTGTTTTCTCAAGCAAAAATGACTTATTAATTTTCCGGATCTGTCCGATCGTTACCATTTTGTTTGTTTATTTAAACGGGAAGTCATCTTATGAGTCATCTTATCTTAAAAGTCAACTTATCACCATGGAGCACCACGAGGATCTGTTCTAGGTCTTCTGCTTTTTTCAATAAGCATGTTGCCTCTAGGTAATGTTATTATGAAAATCACACCTCCCGCGTGACAAAAACGGCATGCTTCCATCTAAAAATATTTCCAGCAATGAAACAAGTAACTGTAATGAAACATGTTACTGGACTGAAACATGCAATGAAACATGTTACTGGACTGAAACATGCAATGAAACATGTTACTGGACTGAAACATGCAATGAAACATGTTACTGTAATGAAACATGTTACTGTAATGAAACATGCAATGAAACATGTTACTGTAATGAAACATGCAATGAAACATGTTTACAGATATTTAACACATCTGTGATGTTACTGTATAAAAATATGAATGAACATGACTAAACATTAACAATGAAACATGCAATGAAACATGTTACTGTAATGATTAAATTAACATGTAATGAATACATGATAAATGACAACATACATAATGTAAACACATCATTTTTAATGCGATTACTGTAATGAAACATGCAATGAAACATGTTACTGTAATGAAACATGCACTATCATCGCACGCAACCCTGCTCTTCAAATCCTCTCCGGATTGCCAGGATTGCCACAAACACAACCCAGTGTCGCCACTAAGCTTTAATGGTAGAAACGTGCAATGAAACATGTTACTGTAATGAAACATGTTACTGTAATGAAACATGCATCTTCAGTACTGTAATGAATCATGTCAGTGTTTTCAAGCAAAATGACTTATTAATTTTGCAATGAAACATGTTACTGGAATGAAACATGTTACTGGAATGAAACATGTTACTGGAATGAATCATGTTACTGTAATGAAACTTGCAATGAAACATGCAACTGTAATGAAACATGCAACTGTAATGAAACATGCAACTGTAATGAAACATGCAATGAAACATGTTACTGCAATGAAACATGTTACTGTAATGAAACATGTTACTGTAATGAAACATGCAATGAAACATGTTACTGGAATGAAACATGTTACTGGAATGAATCATGTTACTGTAATGAAACTTGCAATGAAACATGCAACTGTAATGAAACATGCAACTGTAATGAAACATGCAACTGTAATGAAACATGTTACTGTAATGAAACATGTTACTGTAATGAATCATGTTACTGTAATGAATCATGCAATGAAACATGTTACTGTAATGAAACATGTTACTGTAATGAAACATGTTAGAGTTTCTGAAGCCTCTAGACTGGACTATTGTAATGCAATACTAGCTGGTTGTCCTGCATCTTTAAAAAATATCACAAAAAGCACTATGCAAACAAGCTTGAACTGAACTGAAACCGTATGCTAAATTAATTAACGAAGCAGAATATGCAAAGCATCTCCGAATCGTAATAAACGAAGCTGTATGTACCTTCAGTGTGACTATCCTCGCGTCTGGGTTTCGCAGCGACAATCCAGCGGATACGAATTCTTTACTCCGGACCCGGATCGGGAAATGCTTCATGCATTTCTCATCTGAGTCCAGGGCAGATGGCCACTCCGTGCAGAACTCTGGGAAAACATTTAAATGATAGTCTTGCTCGCTGCCGCGTCCGAAAAATAAACTTTATTAATAAAAAAACTCACGCTTCAGGGCCTCGCAGTGCTTCTTAATAGCAACCGGGGTTAAGTGTAAAAAGTTTGGGATCTGAAAGACATTAAAGCATGTTATTTTATACGGGTATAAAGCTTTTATGTATATGTCGCACAAGAATTTCTATTCAAAGAGACGCGACAGGTCTGCATGCAATAAACTGACCTGCCATATACGTTATAATGCACAGGGTTTCTGCGGTTTTTATGAAGGTACGCTTACGACTTTTTAAGATCAATGAAGAAAAATGAAGGAATCATTTGAACGGAAACAAAATATGTAAATTTTTTTTGCAAATGTCTTGTATTAGAAACACCTCAAACCTTGAGGATACAACTTCCAGCAGATTAAAAGTTATTTTTCTCATTTGTTTTAGAAAAAATGGCTGGGATATGGAAATAAATATAGATAACACTGCTAAAAAAAAGCGTTTTTGTCATGTCTTCCAGTGCAAATGTATAAAGATTCTTAAATCAAGACATTTACTTAAACAAAAACATTTTTTTTCCCCTCGGAAATATCACAATAAAGCGAGTTTATTATACGATTAAAACATGAACAAATCTGACAATGAACAAAAATCTAATGAATTAAAAGGCAAAGCAAGTTTTCATAACTTACTGAAAGACGATTGTTCTTGTTGAGCGAAAAAAGTATTTTCGTATGTTCAGTCAAATGCGTCTTGATTTAAGGACGTTTTAATGAATATTTATGCAGTGCATACAACTTGAACTCCATGACTTTATGAATTTAAGACTTTACGCTGCGATTTAAGACCTTTTTAGGCCTTAATTGACTTCACTGTATTTTACGTATAGTAATTTTCTAGTTGATTTTAAAGGTTTTTAAATGCATTTTCTTCCAACATTTTACGCCCTAACCAAATAACATGCATCTCTTTCCTTTTTTCTATTTTTCTAGTTTATCGACACCATTCAGAAACACGTACACATCTATAAATACTATACGTTGCATTTCTTTTTTTGAGTTCGTTTTCGCTTTTTGTCAAACAGATGCAGTTTAAAAGACTTCATCACCTTTATCAGCTCCAGGTTGCCCTTCTTGGGAAGCGGTACGCCTCTCTTCACGGGATATCCCATCCGCACCGGCAGAGGAACAGCGGACGGCTTGAATGAGGATGCAGTGGGATAAACCGCGGTCCAATCCTGATCCACAGTCATCCGCTCGGCCCTGGGCTCCCCGGCCTGTGCGATGCAATTAAACGTGTTTTATAACGTATAATATAATTTACCTGATTCGTAAAGATAATATAAGTACACAAACCAACTGCATTGTGATTACAATGAGCTAAAGTGTAATAATAACCTGTCTCTTCGCCTTCCGTTGAGCCCAAACACCTCTTCTTGCAGCATCTGTAATCAGATTTGATGAGTGCACTTTATATTCTCATTCACCCTGTGGTAATAGTACGCCATTTAGTTAAATACAACAAGACAGATGAGCATTATTTTGATGCTACAATGAAGGTATACCACGCTTCATCGTACGCTTGGTATTAAACGATCATTATAGTCATATACAGCTGTATTAAATAATAATAACGCTAATAAAACATAGTAGTGATATGGTGCACGTCCAAAAAACATGGCAACAATACGCTATTTCTGTTAATTAAAATGTCATTTCGTATTAGTAATGTAATAACATATTTTTTATATCATAAAAATAGTAGTAGTACTAATTTTGGGGCTCTCCGTAATACCGCAAAAATTAAATAACAAATAACACGATTTGTACCTCTAGTTGTGGTCACGGCGCTCGCTGAAAACACAGAGGACAGTGAAATCCTCCTGCTGAAAGAAACTAAGTTGTATATTCCATTAACGTTACAGTTTATTTTGCGCAAGGAGGACACCGCAGGGCGACTGACGGACGCAGCCATGATGGAAAAATCCGCGGCGTGCCTACGGCGGCCCGGAAGGACGCAGATAAAGCGAAGTCAAAAACGCGAGAGGCGAGCGGGAGCGCGTAAACGCGCAGCTTTTCGCTCGAAACAACGTAAAATGTAACTTTTCGAGGGTGAAACATGTAAACGTGCGTCGGACGCGGCGAGCAGCTGGATGGAAAACGAGCAAATTCAACGGAAAGCCTTGAGATGCGTTTTGAGGAGAATGTTTTTAACTGATTTTTGTTTAGCGCTACTTTTTTAAACTGATTGGCGCGTTCGCGATACGTTATAAGTAACGGCTGTTACAATTACATAATTATATATTTAAAATATGTGAATACCTATACGTATTTTATTAAATATATTTATTTTTGTTGTTATAATAATAATAATAATAATAATAATAATAATAATAATAATTATTATTATTATTATTATTATTATTATTAAAAACCGTATTTTCCCCCATAGAGAATAAAGCGTAATCCTCTTTAAATATGTCAGGGACGAAAGCGTGTTAATTTGTTGTGGTTTATGAAATATTTCAAAAGCGTCCCCCCCGTGAGCCCGCCTCGACCGACGCGACGACGCCCTCAGCATCTCGCGCGTCTCTGCACGTGCGTTTCATTCACGGCGTCGCGGACAGCTCGGACGCATCTCTTCAACGCGTTCGCCTCGGACGAGGATGAGGAGGATGAAGGACTGACGCGCAGCCCTGCCGGAGAGGTGTCGTCGATTGAAAAATCTCGTTCCCTTTGCTTTGCGAAGTGAGGTTGAACATCGAAGAGAAATAAAAAAGTGAGTTATTCGACTCGTGTAGGAATTAGAAAGGGATTTTTGACGTCTATAAAGATGCATATAGCTAGCTAAATATGCATATTGTGGCTATAGATACAATTTATAAATTTAAACAGTGATTTTAAATTGAACATAAAACATTATTTTAAAAAACCTTTTTTTATGCATATAAATGCATGGTTAATAACAATAGCTACATTTGCATTTGATCACTTTTAGCACTTTTTTTTTTACATTAAGCCATATTTAACATCAAAAATGAACAATTGTATATTTCTAAAATGATCAAGGAGAATATAGGCAGCAGAAAGCGTTAACTAATATTACTGTAAACAACCGCAGTGCAACTATGATAATGGTCTGAAATTATTTAAATGATAAATTTAAAAAAAAATACATGCAATATATTTATATATATATTTGTAATTCCAGTTGGATAACTTGAAAAGCGACTGCTTTCATTCATTTGCTGCTTTCGTGCTTCGTGCACACATCTCTCTGTCCACTAAATCCTGTGCACGCGCTCCGGCTGGGAGTGCTTTCTATCTCTTGACACCGTGATCTGCAGCTTAAAGTGGTCTGAAACTATATCTGCGTCGCTGCCTCGCTCCTGTGACCGACAGAGGGTCCTGTTTCGATCCGTCTCCGCTCAACAAAGCTTTTTTTTCCAGTGGCTTTGTGCGTCCGTCCGCCGGTCATCTCGTGACGGACTGGCGATCTTCTGATTTCTCTTGAAGCGGAAGTCTGACCTGTCTGAAATCGCAATCAAGCACGTGCTCAGTGTCACCGCTCCCTTTCAAGAGGCGAAAAATACAGTGCATTTGAGAAAAAATTATATATATATATATATATATATATATATATATATATCATTATATATATATATGGTGGAAACTGAAATATCATTACATTTTAAAATGTAATTTATTTCTGTGATCAAAGCTGAATTTTTTGCATCTTCGTTGTCGCACGCTCCTTTAGAAATTATTCTAAAATGCTGACTTTTCTTTTTCTCAATGTCGAAAACAATTATATATATAATATGTTTTTTCCCCCCAGGATTCCAGGAGCATTGCGTTTGAACAGCATTAAGTTTTTTTGTTACTTTACAAATGCCTTTGATGTTGCATTTTATCAACCTGCACAAGAACACAATATAAGATGCAAGAACCAAAGAAGCATCGAAGAACATTTATTAATTTTATGAAGCACTGGTCAGTGCTTTTAACCATGATCTCACGGTGCGTGTCAGAGGAGGGTTATGGATGTGTCTGGTGATCTTCAGTGCATTCTCATGCAATTTTAACCTGCCTGAGATCGTCTGAGCTGCGAGCTGCTCTTTATTTAAACCCCTCGGACTTGGAGCACGTCATGACACCTCGTGAGTTAGTGCGTGCTTTCCGACGACTGGTGATCGATCGAGCGCCACCGATTACTCAAGATCACCAAGACTTTAAAAGGTGAAAACCTGTCTGAGCAATTAAAGGAACAGTTCGCCCAATGCACTCGTGCTCAGGTGATGCAAGACGTAGATGAGTTTGTCTTTCATCGGTTTTGGAGAAATGGGCCGTAATTTTTAAAAAGGTACATTTTATAGGCTCTAATATGTAGACTTTAAGTTCTATAAAGGTACCAAAATGGGTGCAAACATGTACCTTTTTACCCCATTGAAAGCTTTTGTACCTTTTTTTTCTGAGAGTGTTTGCTCACTAATGGATGTGAATGGGTGCCGTCAGAATAAAAGTCAAAACAGCTAATAAAAACATCACAATAATCCACAAGTAATTTATTCACACTTGAGAAGTGAAAATCTGTGTTTTTGTACGAAACAAATCCTTCATTTAAACGTTTTTTTTAACTTCAGACCATTGCTACTGCTAAAATATAGCCTACATATTCCCTATATAGTCTATATATATATATAAATTCCACAGTGCTTTGATGCAACCTGTGTTGTTAAAAGCGCTATATAAATAAAAATGATTGAAATGATTGATTGATATATATTGCTTTTAGCAGTTAAAAAACCTTCTCATCTGGATCAGGTGAGAAATCTGCACAGATTAAACATTGTTTACAAGAAAAAACAGCACTTAACAAATTTATTGGCAAAATGTGATGGGAGGGACAACAGGAAATGGACTTTTTCACTGGAGTTAGAAGTTATTATGGATTATGGACATCTTGATGGATTTGTTTCTGACAAAAATGCAGCTTTTCACAAGTCTTTAACTTAAGGACTAGAGTTGTATGGATTACTGTGGTGTTTTTTTCCAGCTGTTTAGACTCTCATTCTGACGGCACCCATTCGCATCCATTGATGAGCAAATGACGTAATGCTACATTTCTCCAAATCTGATGAAAAAACAAAACTCATCCACATCTCAGGTACATTCCCAGCGAGGTTTCATTTTCAGGCGAGCGTCTTTTAAAGGGGTCGTGCGACGTTGTTAAAAAGAACATTATTTTATGTGTTTGGTGTCGCG
Source organism: Puntigrus tetrazona (assembly GCF_018831695.1). Classification (NCBI taxonomy): domain Eukaryota; kingdom Metazoa; phylum Chordata; class Actinopteri; order Cypriniformes; family Cyprinidae; genus Puntigrus; species Puntigrus tetrazona. Next base: position 1,985,726 of record NC_056723.1, on the reverse strand, counting down.
CGACGTGTTTATATGATTTAATAAAAGCCCTTTCAAACGAGCCATTTGTTGCATCCAGCGGGGGCGTAAACACTCTCTTCGTAAACATGACACATAACATTTGTTGATCTGAGAAACGACTGCTCTTCACTGCTCAAAACTTGCGTTTGAATAACAAGTAGCAGATTCTTTGAGAGACTGTCCTTGAAGAGATGGAGTCTGTTCTGTCGGGTTCAGGAATCAGTCGTAAATGCACTGAACACACTCTTAACATTTGCGCCGAACTCTTCTGGAAGTGTGGAAAATACAAATACAACCACTGACCTCTAGTTGCGTTAGAAGAGCAAATAAAGTAGCTTCACTTTCACAACGATACACGGCGTCTCCAGAACATGGCGCCCTCAGCGACAATAGCTCCGCCTTCTTTCATTGTGTAACACAGAGAAGTAGGGGAGTGTTTGAACGAGGGGTCTAACTTTTATGAAGAGTATCTAAACGTGATTTTCGAAGTCACCTTATCTATGCACTAACAGCTTGTAACACTCTTGAAACCATATCACCCCAAACGAGTTCTTCCTTCACAGGTTCGGGTGTCCGATTAATCGCTTCGGAGCGGTTCTCCCCACCGAAACGCATCTCCAGCATGGGCGACAGGCTGGGCCGGCCGACCCCTCTGCTGTCCCGTGGCCGTACCTTCGGGTGGTCCACCTCCAGCAACAGCATCAGTCTGAAGCACTGCGGTCACAACGGCCACGACTTCCTGCACAGCCTGGAGGAGGCAGCAGCGCCAGGCGCTTCTCTCGCCGCCGAGCACTCTCCTGTTTCACTGGAACTGGAGCCCGTGGTGAATAATGGATCAAGAGGACCCGTCGCTCCAGGTGGCCACACAAAGGAGCCACCGGCGCACAGCGAGCGCCGCCAGCCCCTCTCCGTCTCCACCGTCCCGCTTCCCTCCGCCGGCCGCTTCCCGCACAGCCCTTACCACGCCAAGACTAGCATGCAGGGCGATGTGTACAACTTCCTAGAGAGACCCGCCGGCCTGAGGTGTTTCCTCTATCACTTCCTCGTGTGAGTAAACCTTTCCTGTTCGCTTCTTCTCACCTGCATGCAGCTTGTGATCGCTTTTATCGTGCACGATCGGGCTGCCGGTTATTGTCGATCATTCCCTTGAAGTTGCTATATGCGATTTATTAATTACCGTCATCACTGAATGATCTTCATGTCATTGATCGAAGCAACCACATGCCACATATTACAGCATTTGAGCCTCAAATGTGAACTATACATGCTATTGGTTTCTTCTTTAAATAAAAAAAAAAAAAAAAAAAAAAAATATATATATATATATATATACATAGTAGTATAATGCTATATTAAAACTACATTTAAAACAATGCAAAAACCCTTAAGATAACACGTAGAAGAACACGATTTATTTCACTTCGTGTCATTCTGAACGTCATTTAGATTATAATATTTACAATAATATCGCAACGTGAAGTCCACGGTACAACGTTTATTGCGATATTCGGGAAAAAAAGAGGCAAGAAAATTTTAAGTATTTTATTGAATTTAATTGGAAGGATCAAAATGATGAGCTCCAAGCAATGTCCTTAACTAGGGAAAGTTGAATTGACTTTAAAGGGTGCTCGACTCTCTTTTTATTTGTGTTATACTGTCTCTGTGTACATATAATTCACGCTGGTGTTTTAGGAAGCCGGACAAATTACAATATAATAATAATAATGATAATAACACTGACAGTAGTAGCCATGTAATGTAAAACAGTTGCATTGTTAAATAAACGAAAATGAATATTTCCCAGGTAGTGCTTCCCACTACAGCAGGTAAATGACAATACTTCTTTTCTGATTTCTACACCTTGAATTTGGACTAAATCGCTATCCGTCAGCAATACTTTTAAGCTTTTATTTTGACGTGAGCAGCGGTGGAGCTTTTATTTTGAAAAGCAAAGTTCGGCTTCACTGAAAGCACGCTTACAAAAACAAAAATGTTCTGCGGCGGGATGTCAATGAAAACTTTTTTTTAAAAATAGCATTTTACTAATCAGCATTTATTAATACGAAGATTGTGATTATTTAGGATTTTGATCAGCGTAAATATTATTTAATTATTTATGGTTAAAATTAATCCGTTTGAAATGAGCATAAATATACAATGTATTTTTATGTACATGATTGATTTGGGTTGTTGACCTGACGTAATATTATTTGCTATATGGCAAATATGTAAATATGAACAGGCCATATTAACAGGAATTTTGTAAGTTTATTTATTTAGGTAGAAAATAGAATTACAATCGAATGAATAATATTGATTTGAGAAGTTAAAATATCTGCTTTGTGAAATTTAGAAAAAAAAAAAAGGATTTTATGTATTGGTTTGTAATTACTACACATTTTTTTATGAGTTATTAATCATAGTAATTGAGCAACACCAAGGAATATTTGTTATCATTATAGCAGAATTAATAAAGCCAAAAATAGTAAAGCTTCACAGGATATATAATATACAAAGCACGATTTTATTTATGAAGTGTCCATGGGCATATTTTTAAAAACATTTTTATTTGATTTAGATGCCTTTTTAATTATGGTGTCTCTTTGTTTTTGCCAAAGAGAGTTATGATTGAGGTTGTGCGTTAGGACTGTGCGTATTATGATCCTCATTTAAACTCTAAAAATAGTGGTTGTGGTTGTGAGATATGGTTTGTGACCGAGGCGTTTAGGAGATGCAGATAGCGCAGTGATTTCAACCAACCCCTGACATGTTGTGCACGTCGAAGCCTTGTTAATTACAGCTGAGGCCGCGTGGCTCTCGAGTGTCTCTGTGACCCGGATGTGGACCCGATCCTGAAAGGCTCAGACACGGGTCACCCTTAACTGCGCAGAGAAAGCAAGACTGATGGATTGACAGGCTGTGGGAGGAAATGGAGGGTTTCGGTGTTAAAGTGGGATCTATCGCGAACAATGCTGTTGTTTTGTCTTTTGTAGTGAAAAACTCGCTCTACTAAGATGTTCTGAATCACTGCTGTGTGGTTGCCAGGCTGTTCTAATGGTTGCTAGGTGGCTTTGTAGTTATTTTTGTTTTATTTTAGTCATGTAAAGTGATTGATCTCGATTAATCGCTACCAAATAAGTATTTGCTTACATAATATATGTATACTTATTATGAATACACAGAGATACAGCATATATATATATATATATATATAATATATATATATATATATATATATATATATATATATATATATATCAAAATATAATATAAATATTAAAAATAATATATAATCTTATCAATATAAACCTTATAAATAAATTGTTATTACACTGAAAAAAAATTATTCTTTTAAGGTGAGTGATGACCAACGATTTATTTGAGCTACATTTGAATAAACAAAGTAGTTGCAAGTTAGTCAACCAACTAAAAATGACACAATTACTAGAAATGTGTCATTTGGATATATATATATATATATATATATATATATATATATATATATATATATATATATATATATATATATAGTACTGTTTTAGGTTTAACTTTAGTCTTTAATTTCAGTATTAGTTTTGCCCCACTTGCACTGTATTGAAAAGAGCAGCATGGACATCTGGCTAAATATCTCCCTATGTGTGCATTAGATTTAATGAGAGTAAATAACGACAGATTACATTTTTTTTTAGGCGGACTGTCTCTTTAAGAACGCGCTGATAACTCTCTGACCCAATTTTTTTCAGTGAATGACTTCCAAATCGAGGAGAATAATGACCGCTCAGATGTGGCGCTCCGCCCGGCGCGTTTGGCACGTATTAGTACTCTTCCCGAGCTTATCAGACAAGCATGTCATGATTTTGTAAGAGCGATGGAAACTCTCTGGCTGCGTGCCTCGCTTCGGTGCGGTTTGCTTTGGTGGTCTGATAACCTCTCTCCGTCTCTCTCTCTCTCTCTCTGTGTGTAACTGAGTATCTAGAGTTGCAGTCACAGCAGTGAACCTGATCTCACCCTCTTACAAAATTAAACCCCACTGACTGATATTCTGTGCCGCTCCTTTAAGTAACTCTTACTTGCCGATGGTTATCGATGCCAGGATGTTCTCTGGCTGCTCTGCCAGCGCTGAAGTGGACGCAGAAAGATCGAACGCATCCATCAGCTGACAGACGGGTGACCTGTCTGACCCTTCAGGTGACCAATGAAGGACATTGTTTTCAATAATCCTGTCTGGGTTTAGACTTCACGGTACATTGGCTATAGAGGAAAAACTATTCTATTGCTCTTTTAAAGCTATTTGAAAGAAATAAAGTGAGCTATTTGAGCTATAAAATACATTTTTGAAGTGTAAATTAAATGTGCCATTAATTCATCGATTAATTGAAATAAATTAAGTTCTCAAATGAATGCATAACTATGAATAAATCTAAATAGAAATGTATTTAAAAAGAACTAATAAAAATCACAAAAATGTGGACTAAAATCGAAATGTAATTTAATTATGAATGCATTTTATAATAGCAAACTAATTTTTATCTATAAATTTGAGATGTTACTTGATGTTTCTTAGTAATTAATTGTGAATTATAGTCATATTTTTGAGTGAAAATTGTTTCTAAAGCAATGTATATATAAAAAAAAAAAAAAATAAAAAAATATATATATATATATATATATATATATATAATATATATATATATATATATATATATATATATATATATATATATATATATATATATATATAATATATATATATATATATATATATATATATATGTGTAGACGGAAAAACTTTTTAAAAATGTAAATATAAAAATATATAATAATAATATATAAAAATGTAAAGACAGAAGCTACTTATGAATAGATTCTAAAAAACACAAACAAAAAAAGTAGGTTTAAATGAAATACTACTGTATTTATATAATTACTTTATAATTAAAGACAATTATAATTATGATATGTTTCTAATTAATGACATATACTTATCTAAAAATGAATAAAAACTAATAAAATTACAAAATGACAAACTGAAAAATTACAGTTACAATACAAACTAAATCTAATTTAAAATATGGCATAACAGTGACCCTGGCTGTAAAAATATTATGTTCGTTAATCATTCACAGTAGGACCAATTCATAAAGAAATGAACAATTTATAAAGAAAGAAAAAAATGTTTTATATAATGAATCTCTTGCTCCATTACTCAGGCTTTCACATTCCTAAACGTGTGCCTTTTTTTCGCCGAAGGCTATGATGTGGAAAAAGCGCGGAAGATAAAAACAGACGACGCTGTTGCATTCTGGGGGATTTCCTACAGCCATGCACATGGCCAGGTGCCTCCGAATCTTACGCAATGATCCACATTTCACTCGCGGCGTGCAGATGTTTGGATCTTTTATGTAACGCCGGGATTCACCTCCTTCTCAGCTCCTAAAAATAAAGGTGCTGTAGAAGAATCGTTCAAAGGTTCTTCAGATGTTAACCATTTAGACAAAAGCGGCATCGCGAAGAACCTCCGTTTTTAGGATCTTCTTGTTCCCTTACCAACAAGTAGCACGCTTCATGAAATGCATATAAAGTTCATTTTGAGTATGTTTTAAGTATGCTTTATGCAGTAAGTGTACTGTTTCAGGACTTAAATTGAGGACTAAAGTATACTTTCCTACGGCGTGCGCGATGTCTCTTTACGTGGTCTTTAAGATCCACCCGATCCGTCTGCGTCTCTCATTTCAATCACAGCTCGCTGAGCAGCTTAGGTGTGATGGGACTGTCAGAGAGACCATTGATACTTACAGGCTGAGAGAAAGGGACGGAGAGCTGCGGGATCATCTCAGGTCATCTCAGGGCTTTCAGAAAGCATCTCATCGCTGGCACGTGCGCGTGAGCCGTTTTAAATCTGTCTGACTCCTAGATTTGTGTTTTGTTTATTAAATATGCGTCCGTATCCGTATATTAGCACCTAAATGGTATATTTTAGTGTTATGAAAGTGCATATTAGCACCTCAATGCTTTAAATGCTTTATTAGTGCGTTAAAATTGTATGTTTATACCTTAAAGGTATATGTATATTAGTATTATAAGTGTACAAGTTCTTTAAAGTTGCTTTGAAAGTACATATTTGCGCCTAAATGGTGCATATTAACACCATAAAATGCCATAAATGCTTTAAAAGTGCGTATAAAAAAAAAAAAAAAAAAAAAATATATATATATATATATATATATATATATATATATATATATATATATATATATATATATATATATATATATATATATATATATATATATATATATATATATATATATATATATATATATATATATATATATATTTTTTTTTTTTATTATTTTTATGACTCCTAGATTTGTGTTTTGTTTATTAAATATGCGTCCGTATCCCGTTTTAGCGTGCATATGCAACTACGCGGTGATATCAAACATTGCTCTATATTTTGAGCATCTTAAAATAATTCAAAAGGAGACTATTTTTGATCGGTGATACTGTAATGTACTGCATTTATGTTAGTTTTATTATCTAATATGCAAAACTGCTTATTAACATATTTGGATTTGTGCGAAATGAAGAGATGTTTGAGCCCAAGTTTATTTCTATCGCGCATTTTTCACATGCCAGCAGTTTCAGTTTATAATAAATGCTTATAATAATTTCAGTTTTTATACCTGTTCTGTTCTAAACGGGGTTGTTGTTGTTTATCAAACTACTAAAACCTTTGGTCGACTGAATTAATGCCGAAACAAAATATATAAATAATAAATATTATTATAAATCTTCCACGTAAGACTTAAACTTATTTCGGTTAGTAGCCTAGGCAACATTATTATTTGATTAACGATAAATAAATCAAAACTAAAGCTTTATTTAAAATAAATAAACACTTAAAAAGTAACTAAAATGAAAAATTGCTTTTATAAAACAAAAATTAGTATATAAAGAATAATAAAATAAAACCGGCTCTGAATGAGGTGAAATAAATTGCATGTTTAATGCTTGTGAAGATATTCAGTAATTATTTATTCAATAATTATTTTTTATTATGATAAATGCAAAGATGGACACCATTTATTTGACGTAAAAATATTACATAACATTATTTGCGTAAAAAAACATTATATAAAGTCCGTGCTGTCAGTTCTGATTAATTTAATGTGTCCTTTCTGAAGCTTTTTTTGCAGTTTTGACCATTTCTCCTGTTTGGGGGTCCGTAATTTTCACATCTGAGAATACGCTTAATTGATCCATAAGAATAATCAGTTCATCCCAAATATGATCGTAACTCACTGGCGATTGCGTCTATCCAGCTGTCCGGAGCGGATTAAGAGTCATTTTGAGCCATTTCCAACGTGAAATCCCATCAGGCGTCAAATATATGATTGCTTTGGCCGGCGCTCTGAGAAGCAGCTCCACACTTGGCTGGGAGTTTGTCTCGCTTTGAGCGGTCTGTACTTACCGAGCTGCAGCGTACGGAGACCAGTGTAGCGTTTCGTGCTTAAGTTGAGCCGTCGACTGGATTACGCTCATGCTCTCTTGTTTCTCAGTCAGGATCCTAAAACTGCCTGCCATCAATAAGTCATCTCAGGCCGGAGCCGGGTCGGGTGGTGTTCATGAGCCGCTGTGCTTCACACAATCACACTTTTTATGTCTCAACCGTTTGTTCGGGATGCTTCGGGTTGCACTAGCACAAGCACGGGTTATTGTCCTCGCTGCTTTCCTGCATTTCTCAATGGGAAAGTGCATTTCCGACAAACCTGTACACTCTCTCAGAAAAAAACGCAGAGGTACCAGATCTAAAAGGTACTCCAAAACGGTATGTATTAGTGCTTTACAGTTTTTCTCAATTGCTTTGGCTCAATTCTCGAATGAAATTTTAATTTTTCAAAACAATAAGTTCAGATCTCTAAACAATTAGCTTCTTGTTCACATCAGATTAGAATTTCTTATTGATTTGAGCAAATTGCATTTTTGGCACATGTCTTTAAACAGTAAGTACAATTGTCTGCATTTTTGCACAAAAATTAATTGCATATGGCTTGTTGATCAAAACTGATCAGACGATTCTCACTTTAACTGTCAAACTCATCATAACTTTTCAATCCTTTTTCATTGTGTAAGCCATCACACTCAAAACGATCCATTCAGTTATGAAAAGTTAGTATACATACATGTATATTCTATAAATATCTGTCATTGACATTGTTTGTAATGTCTGATATTTGGCTAATGACCTCTAAATGCAACACAATTTGAATCAACCAATCAACCAATTAATTCAACCATGTAACCCATCAAGTTTGGGAGCATATATATGTAGATTGCCTACAGCACAATCACTACCATTTTTTTTTTTTTGTTTGGAAAATGGAGGACTTCCACCGAACCAACATTGTTAGGGAGTGGTTTGCTGCACATGAAAGAATAACTGTGGAGGTCCTTCCACCGTACTCTCCATTCCTAAATCCAATAGAAGAGTTTTTTTCAGCATGGAGGTGGAAAGTATATGATCACAGACCACAAGATCAGATGTCTCTGTTGAATGCCATGAATGCTGCATGTGAGGACATCACAGCTGATCATTGCAGGGGATGGGTACGGCATTCAAGGAGATTTTTTCCCTGGTGCATTGCAATGGAAAACATCAGATGTGATGTTGATGAAAATCTTTGGCCTGACCAACAAGAGCGACAGGATGTCCACCAAGAATCATTTTTTTTTCTTCTTCTCATGGGTGTTATTTTGCATTTGTGGTAACGTAAGACATCTGAAATGTACAGTAATTGGACGAGCAAGATTTCCGATTACATGTAGTGCATTACAAAAATAAATGTACTGTATAAATACAAATGTTCATATACTTTTTTTTTTTCTATGTACTATTGACTGTTCTCAACAAATATCAGTTTTGTTTTGTTTTTTGTTTGTTTTACTAAAACCTTAATTTCCATGGTTGAGTGCCATGGTGAAAAAACAGCTAAACATTTTGACCAGCGTGGCTCACACAATGACAAAAATACTTTATATTTTGGTGGCCTTGGCCAAATGACTGACAAGATAACTAGGTTTTGAAGCATGAATGAAAAGTTTTGGGTGACTAACTACATTTTGCAGACATGCAATAGAGTTCTGAAGTTCCAGCAAACAGTTTTGACATTTGCACTAACAGTTTAGAGAAAGTTAAGACTGTTTTGAAAAATGTGCCAAAGCAATTGAGAAAAACTGTAATAGTGCATAAATGCACATATTAGTACCTTAAAGGTAAAATCACTGTAATAAAGATGCGTATTGTTACCTAAATGGCGTATGTTAGCACTTTAAAGGTACATATGAGTACCTAAATGACACATTTTAGTGCTTTAAAGGTACATATTATTACCTTAAAGGTACTTTAATACATATTAGTGCTTTAAAAGTGATAATTCGTACCTGAATGGTGCGTATTAGTATTTTAAAAGTCCATATTAGTATCTTAAAGGTACATATTAGTGCTTTAGAGGTATATAGTGCTTTAAAAGTACATATTAGTAAAGTTAAATAATTACATATTGCTTATTGGTACTAGTGGTTGATGCCCATACCGATTATTAATTATTACCGATATTTTGAATTAATATATATATGTGGTGAAAAAATGAAAATTGTACGTTAAAATGAAGAATAAGCAGGACTTTCTTTAAATGCTTTTAAATAATTTTATATTTACATATTAGCACCTAAATGGTAAATTTTAGTGTTATGAAAGTGCATATTAGCACCTGAATGCTTTAAATGCTTTATTAGTGCGTTGAAATTGTATGTTTGTACCTTAAAGGTATATGTATATTAGTATTATAAGTGTACAAGTTCTTTAAAGGCGCTTTGAAAGTACATATTTGTGCCTAAATGGTGCATATTAACACCATAAAATGCCATAAATGCTTTAAAAGTGCGTATTAGTAGACTTTTCTTGCTTTCTTTGGTTCAGTGCAAAAAGAAAAGAGTCTGTGCGTCTGCTGCGCGAACATGCATCACAGTTTTCTTGCAGTATGCCAAAAGTGCAGCATATGATAGCGTAATCCTCTGCATCACCCTGCTAATGAGCGTTAATATCTTTGCTAAGCTGATGGACGACTCGGCTGTGAGGGGCACGACTCTGGGAAACAGCCATCACCGGCTTTTCCTGGACGACCGGAAAACTGTAATCGCCGTCAGATCGGCCAGCGGAGATCTGTCTTCTGCTACCTTGAAAAATACATTAAAAATACATTATGTATCATGCCGTTCAAAAGCTTGACGTTGGTCAAATTTTTAGAATAATTCTGCACGCTAAAGCAGCTTTTAAAACAATAATGATATGATATATGCAACTTAAAATAAATAAAATGTGATTTATTTTTGTAATCGGAGCTGATTTTTCAGCATCAATACTTCAGAAATCGTTCTAATAGGATGATTTGATGCTTAAGAAACATTTCTGATTATTATAAATGTGGAAAACAGATGCTGAATCATTTTTTTCACGGAAGGCAAGCTGCATTTAGAGGATTTCTTTGATTGATGAACAAAAAAACCAAAAAGTAATATAATAAAAATTATAGAAATAGGAATATTTTGTAACAGATAACTGTCTTTACTGTCACTTTTAATCAGTTTAATGCATCTGTGGTGAATAAAAGTGTTAAGGTCTTAACATATTAGCACCTAAATGGTATATTTTAGTGTTTTGAAAGTGCATATTAGCACCTCAATGCTTTAAATGCTTTATTAGTGCGTTAAAATTATATGTTTATACCATAAAGGTATATGTATATTAATATTATAAGTTCTTTAAAGTTGCTTTGAAAGTACATATTTGTGCCTAAATGGTGCATATTAACACCATAAAATGCCATTAATGCTTTAAAAGTGCGTATTAAAAAAAAATAATAAAAAAAAAAATATATATATATATATATATATATATATATATATATATATATATTATGTATATATATATATATATATTATATGTTTATATATATATATATATATATATATATATATATATATATATATATATATATATATATATATATATATATTATATTATATATATATATATATATATATATATATATATATATATATATATATATGTATATATATATATATATATATATATATATATATATATATATATATATATATATGTTTATACCTTGAAGGTATATGTATATTAATATTATAAGTGTACAAGTTCTTTAAAGGCGCTTTGAAAGTACATATTTGTGCCTAAATGGTGCATATTAACACCATAAAATGCCATTAATGCTTTAAAAGTGCGTATTAAAAAAAATAAATAAAAAAATAATAGAAATAGAAATATTTTGTAACAGATAACTGTCTTTACTGTCACTTTTAATCAGTTTAATGCATCTGTGGTGAATAAAAGTGATCCCAAGTTTTTCAATTATTTATTTCTCTGTGTGTCCCAAAATTCAGGGTCTTGAAAAGGAAAAAATCCAGGCAAATATTAGTCTAAATTGATAATGCTAAAAGTTGATGTGGAAGAAAACAGTTGACGTTTGGCTTTGGTTTAATTGGGTTGTCACATTAGTGGAGGTCAGGTTAGTTTTCTTGGTTTTATTAAAAACTTTTCACCAATAGCAAAGTCAATTTTTACTATCTTTTGACATTCAACAAGTGTTACCTTTAGAGCCTGGTGTTTTGTCATGCAAAAAAGACACCGTAAGAGCTGATAATTATCATTTTATTTCTTCTAAATACCTGTATATTATTTATGACATTGTATATTTTTTTTTGTGCACCGAACATCTCTTCAGATGTACTTCTAGATTACGCTTTATTAATAGTTTTAATAGACGTGATGAATGACAGTCGTCAGTTTTTGAGATCTAGCTCAGCAATGCACCAGATGTTTTGTTTTAATCGGGTCTGGGGTTTGTCCTCCATTTTTTTTTTTTATTGATTTGAACCTTTGTCCCAAGCTATTAGTTGCCGGCGTGCCGTGTCTTCTTAACGCAATGGGAGGTCGATTAAAAATGACTCGTCTAAGGCAGGGTTCGGAGGACGCCGTTATTGTTTTTTGGGCCAGGAGATCTGGTTTGGATTTGGAATTTAATTTGGCTAAAGGCGAGAGCCCTGGATGCGTCCGCAGGGGTCCATGGGATTGACGGGAGCATACTGTTGGGCAGAGACTCGCATCTGCACGCAGAGACAGCGATCCTGCTGTGAGAAACCACTCACGGGGCTTCTAGGGTCGTGAGGTCAAAGGTCTTTCCAGTAGATGCACAGTCCTAGACGAGATCGCTATTAGTTTAAAGCTGTAGTATTTCTTAATTAGGCTGTAGAGCAGTGGTTCCCAACCTTTTCTTGTTTGAGGCACCCTTGGAAAGCCTTTCAAAAGTTCCCGGCACCCTTATAAGGAAATAGATATTTAAAATCTCCGTAGCTTTTTTATTATTATTTATTTATTTGTTTCATTTCGAGAGTTTGCATGCAACAACACCTTATACCTAGTCCTAGATGATATGAGAATACTGTTTACACTGATTCTGCCTTAATAAAAAAATTTTGTTGAAATTTTGGCGGCACCTCAAAAGATCTCACGGCACCCCTTAGTGCCGCGGCACACCGGTTGGGAACCACTGCTGTAGAGACTTCAAACATCTATATTTGTTAATTATTAAATTGTTTAATTGATATATTTTTTATAATTTTAATTTATTAATCACTTCCCCTTGCCTGACCATCTCTTTTTATTGGCCTATTAAGTTTTATACTGTTGCCTATTGTGTTTTTTTTTTTTTTTTTTTAGCATCGTTATTTAATATATACTAAATCTGTAAAATATTTAAATATATTGGAATATCAAATAAATATTATTTCATAATTAAATATGATTTAATAATTAAAATGATATTTAATATTTAATAATAGTCATTTAATAATCATTTAATAATTAAAAAGCACACACGTAATAATATATAAATATATAAATAAATGAAACAGAAATGTAATGCGATAAATATTAATTCAAAATTAAATATTATTTAATATAGAGGTGTATATATGAATTTACTTTATTTAAATTGAATCATTTAGATTATTGTATGAATATAAATACACGCACACACACACTTTATATTTGCTTAAAAATGTAAATAAAGCATTTTTAAAGCACATATATTTAGGTACAGTATTAATTCAATACTTTTGAATTAAAGCCAGTTTGATTCTTTCACATTTTTCCACGCATTATTCATAGATGGTACCTGAACAGATATTAGTAACAATTCTCTGCCGCTGAACCTTCAGACAGATTTAAAGGGATATTCAGCTTATGAAACATTATTACTCTTTCATCTATTGACCTGGCTCTTAATCCAAATTTGAGAAAACGAGGGAGGCCATATTTGTTCCATTTACGTCCTGCTTCTCCGTAAATCCAGCTGTTGATGGTGTGATATGACAACATCTGGTCATTTCTGAAACGGATTAGAGGAGCACTTCTTTTCTTCCACACGGCGCAGCTGCAGTCATTTAGCTCATCTGAGATCGCTTGTATTTTTCTCTTTAGGATTTTTGCATAAGCCCAATATGCTCCAAAACGGCCCGCAGTATGCGCTTGATTTCTGGACGTAATCTCCCTGCTGGAGCAGCGCTGAGAGCGTTCAGCGACGGAAATGTTTGGGCCGCCGCTTTCAGTTCCTTCTCCACTTCTTTTAGAGCCGAAACCCGAACCGTACAGGGCCGAATCAAACGGAGCGAAAAGCATAGCAGAACTCACTGAAAAAGATTACAGAACTGCAAAGGAGATTCATAAAATGCATGTCGACTATGAAATTTATTATATTTCAGATAAATGCTGTTCTTCTGAACCTTCTGTTCATCACGTAGACCTGAAAAAAGATCTACTCGTCTGTTTTCAACTTAATAATAATAATAATAATAATAATAACGATGATGGTAATCCGTTTTTTTTTTCATGCGACACTGAATGTTGCGGAAAATTCAGTGCTGCATCACAGGAATAAATTACGTTTTAAAATATATTTGCACAATGAACATTCAGTTTAATCAGTACAAATATTTCCAATTTTTTTAAACCTTTTTGGATCGAGCACGAGCAGGTTTCTGCAAAAAAAACATGAAAAGTTCAAAAGCCGGTAGACTCTTAAAACGACAAAAACGTTTTGTTTCACGCGAGGTTCTTTGTGGCTAAAAAGATAAGAAAGAGATGGTTCCTTAAAGACTAAGTGATTTTTTTTGTCTGTTTTAAGCACCTTTCTTTTTAGGAGCGTAGCGTGCCACAAACACATCTAGTCTGCTCTAATTCCAACTATTTGTTTTCCTTTCATTTATTATACGATTAACAAAAAGCGCTAGCTTGCTTTCCTATTCTATCTGTTTTCCTTTTATTTATTCTAGAGTTGTGCAGCGTTTGCGTCTCGTTTTGACTGCTTCCGCTGTCTTCGTTCGTGAGTCTCTTTGGATGAAAAGCACTGAACGTAAACGTAACGTAAACGTTTGAGAACGGCATCGGTCGCTCGGACACTCGAGGTCAGCGTCCATCTGGACGTGACGTAACTTTCCTGCTTTATCTCTTCTGTAACACACATGTGACTTTTTGATCTCCGACTGCTGTGTGAGTGGCATTGTGTGTTTGTCTTTTTGAGTTGGAAGGAGAGTGTGTGTGTGTGTGTGTGTGTGTGTGTGTGTGTAATCTCTCGTGTGGTTAAACTCTCTCCCATCTGTCCTCTGTGTGTGTGTGTGGATCCTAACAGACACTAACAATATGCTATTCTGTCTAGGGATGTTCAGGACCATCACTAGTCTGGGCTCTTTTTTCCTGACGGATAGATTAAGGGCGTCCCATGTAATTAGGGTTGGCCATGTTTTTAACATCTGTTTGAATATGAAACAGATCAGTGCACAGTAGCATTTCACAATCTTTCTTCATGATTGTGAGCATTTTCATTTCATTTCATTTAACCGAATTATTTTATTTTATTTTCATATTTACCCTTAGCGAAAAATGCCAAGTGCTTGTTGTCTGTACTTATTACCCATTCGAGACATCTGCTATCTGTTGTCTATATTTACTTTTAAATTAAATTAAATTACATTACATTTATTTTATTTTATTATTTTTTTTACCTTATTAGAAAATACCAAGTGCTTGTTGTCTATATTTATTACCCATTTACTTTTAAATTACATTACATTACATTACATTACATTTACATTTATTTTATTTTATTTTATTTTATTTTTTATTTTATTTTATTTTATTTTATTTTTTATTTTTATTTTTTTACCTTATTAGAAAATACCAAGTGCTTGTTGTCTATATTTATTACCCATTTACATTAAATTACATTACATTTATTTTATTTTATTTTATTTTATTTAATTTTGTTTTAATTTGTTTTATTTTATTTTGTTGTCTGTACTTGTAGCCCAGCTAAGACATCTGATTTTTTTTTTTTTAATTACTTAGGCGTCTTCTGCCATATTGACTGTATATAACTAGTTTGTGAACTGAGATGATTTGTGATCAGGCACGTAATGCCAGCGTTGCCCGCAGAAATCAATTCAATAGAAAATAATTGCAATCTAAATCAGGCTCTGATGAAATGACCTGAAGCGGCTTTGATGGGAACCGATAATGATGTGGTTTTGAATCATTAAATGGAAAGAGATACAGCTGTGTTTAATGGCGGATCTTTTAAACCCACAGGTTCCTCATGGTCCTAGTCTGTCTGATATTCAGTGTCTTGTCCACCATTGAGCAGTATGCGGACTTCGCCACAGGATCTCTTTTCTGGATGGTAAGAATATCAATATTTTTATATATATAAATAATAAATATAAATAATTATTATTTTATTTCTTATGCCCAACTTATTAATTAACATTTATTTTCTTTTATTTTTCACCCCAATAAAAATACCAAATACCGTATATATATAATTGATTAATTAATTAATTAATTTGTTTCTTACGATATTATCATACACACTCCTAATATAGCATGCAAACTATTTATTTACTTTTATTAAACTACAAAAGTTAAAAAAAGTGAAAGCAAGTAAAAAAAAAAAAGATTTATTTTTTTACATTTTTTCCTCTAAAGTGCTTGTGATTTATATTCATTGTCCAGCTAAGACAGATTATTTTTTTTACAATATTTTATGATATTGTCATACACAATAAATATCACACAATCCTAATATAGAATAAAAAAAACGAATTTATTTAGTTTTATTTTATTTAATTTTTTACTTTATTTTTGCTTGTGGTTTGCAGTTTTCCCCCCAGCTAAGACTGTTTTCTTTTTTATTTATTTACATTTTTAGTGTCATTTTAATATTTTGCGTTTTATTTTTTACCTCAGCAAAAAATACAGAGACATAAATTAAAATAAATGCATCAATTAAAATAAATAATCAAAACATGAATAATAATTAAAATACAATTAATTATTCAAATAAAATGCATTTATTCGTTTTTTAATTTATTTGTTTATTTATCGAATAGCGTGGACGCATTAAGAAATGTAATGTTAAAATCAGAATGAGCAGATATTTGTAACGGAAGCTAATGCAGTACTGTATTGTTCCTCTGGAGGTCAGTGTCACATCTCAGTTGAGCTGATGCTGAGTTCATGGACAGGCCTTGAACACATTAAACATTACTGATGGAGTAGTTTTGTATTTGTGTGAGTGCACCCACACCTGGAGACACCTTCGAGACACACTTCATCAGACCAGAGCCGTCACAATTTAATGCACGTTTAATTGCTGGGCCTGGATTCAGCGAGTGTGTGTGTCTGTTCATACACGACGATCTCTTTAAAAGATCTCGGAGCAAACATTTCTCAACAAATCGTCTTTCTGGAAAAGCTCTGTTTGTGTTTGGCTTTATTACTTTGAAAAATGTATTTATTTTTAAATCCTCTATGAAATGCCACAAAATTAAAGACCTAACGTTACAAAAGATACACTTGGAAAACGTTTTTTGTATCGGAAAAAAATTTAAGTTTCAAATCAAAGCTGATCTTTTTGAGACATTCTGAAACTGGGAACTTATCTTATTATTTATAATATGTTTTATTAATTCATATGCTTTTATTTCTATTTTACTTCATTACCCAGCCAAGACAAGTACTGTATCTTTTACTTTATTTATCTAATATGTTTGACAGCAACTAATGACTCATCAGTGGAAATAAGTAGAAAAAAGTAAGTTTAAGATTGGACATTTTTTTATATTAATATAATTATATATATATATATATATATATATATATATATATATATATATATATATATATATATACTGTGTTTTATTTTACCTTGGCAAAAATACAGAGACAGTTATTAAAATAAATATATTAATTACAATAATTAATTTTAATAAATAATAAAACATTAATTAATAACAATTAAAATACTAATAATTATTCAAATAAAATGTATATATGTATTTTTATTTTTATATTTATTGAACAACATTAACACATAGAGAAATGTAATATATATATATATATATATATATATATATATATATATATATATATATATATATATATATAAATATGTAGTTTATATATCAGTTTCAGTTATTTTTTTTTATTTAATTTAATTATTTTTTTTCTCTTTTCAAGTGATCTGAGCTGCTCCACATTTATTGAATTTGTCCTCTGAATATTTTTATGAATTATCTGCTAGTAGATTATAGTAGTGGTCAGCAGTCCGGCCGGCCGTATCACCCCAGAGAGGTCAGAGAGGAGCCGCCCGCCATTGATTCAGACCCAGCCATATGCTCTGGGACAGCGTTCAGAAACACACACACATCCACCTGTTTCTTTGCAGGAGATTGTGCTGGTGGTGTTCTTCGGGTCGGAGTACGTGGTCCGGCTGTGGTCCGCCGGCTGTCGGAGCAAATATGTGGGCATTAAAGGCCGTCTGCGCTTCGCCAGGAAACCCATCTCCATTATAGGTATCTGCTTGAATAAACCGTATTCTGCTTCATTCCAGAACATTTATTAAATCACATTTAATTTATTGATTAATTATTATTTAGGTATAATTGAGAAACTACTCTTTTTTTCTTTTTTTTTGTAATAGTTAATTTTTGCAATTGTGTGTTTCATTTTCTTAAGGTTGTACTAATTTTGTGTTGTGTGCTTTTTCTTTTTTTTTCACCTTAAATATATTTATATAGATTTATATATGTTTACGTAGATTTTATAGCTGAAATAAAATACATTTTTTTTAGTTACCATTTATTTTATTTCAAGTAACAAAAATGTATTAGTATAGTTTAGTATATAATGCAAAATGTTTTTCTTTCACCTTAATTTTATTATTTTTCACTAAAATGAAATATTTGTTCATTCAATGCCTAAATTAATATGCCTAAAACTGCATAGAAATTAACAAAATTTCGTGATAAGTAAAAAATAAATACTTTATAGTGCATAAAGTAAATAAATTAATAAAAGCTTTTTATTTTTACCATATTTTTATTATTTTTATTAAAATTAAATATTTGTTCATGCATTCTTTAACTGAATATTCCACATAAACTGCATGCAGATTACTTCATAGTGCATGAAATAAACATATAATAAACATTAATACCTACATACAACTAAACAAAGGGTCTTTCACCTAAATGTTATTATTTTCACTTTAACAGAAATGTCATATTTCTGAGAATATATAGATAAATACTGATAAATACTGAAGTATTTATCTATTTGTTTTCAGTGATCAATAAGTAAATAAACAGACAAACAAATAAAAAAGAGTGAACGAATCAGCTGTATTTTTATTATTTTGTTATTTTCACTTCACTCATCAGTGGAAATAAGTAGAAATAAGTAGGTTTATGATTGGAAAAAGTTAATATTATATATATATATATATATATATATATATATATATATATATATATATATATATATATATATATATATATATATATATATATATATATATTTTTACTTAGACATTTATTTACATTTTTATTCTCATTTTAATATGCTGTGTTTTATTTTCACCTCAGCAAAAAATACAGAGACAGTTATTAAAATAAATACATCAATATAAAATAATTTAAATGAATAATTAAAACATTAATTACTTTAATATTCCACATAAACTGCATGCAGATTACTTCCTAGTGCATGAAAAAAAAAAAAAAAACATCAATACAGACATACCAGTAAACAAAGACTCTTTCGCCTAAACGTTATTATTTTCACTTGTCATATTTGTCATATTTACAGACCGAAGTGTGTATTCATTTATTTGCCATTGTTCAGAGCTGTGTATGCATGAGTTTGTTGTCTTCTTTCCTTCACTGGTGACACAGATCTGATAGTGGTGGTGGCCTCTGTCGTGGTCCTCAGCGTTGGCTCTAATGGACAAGTGTTTGCCACGTCTGCGATCAGGTACAGATACGACCAGCGGAAGACCGGCCAGCGATGATCGTTCTCCCCCGCTGTTTACTGAAGCTTTCTGCTCTGATTCACTGATTGCAGAGGGATCCGTTTCCTCCAGATCCTGCGGATGCTTCATGTGGATCGTCAGGGAGGAACCTGGAGGCTTCTGGGATCAGTGGTTTTTATTCACCGGCAGGTGCGCTCCGACCGCAGTATGCACCTTAATACTTCACAGCACGGTGAAACCCACCGATTTCATCAAACGGAGCTAATCTGCGCGCGTCCAACCTCAGTTTTTCTCTCCAAATATGGCCTCATGGTTGCACTTTACGCTAATCTAAGCCGAGAGCTCCCGTTTCAGTGATCTAAGGCTTTCTGCATTAAATCCAATCACTTCACGCACGCATTTTCTCCATCGCTTCAGCGTTGACACACGTCTTATGAAAGGGCCGCAGTCCTCGGCGGATCAGGCATGATTGGGCTGATTCATTCACATGCGCCCTTGGGCTTAGGGAAGGTTTGCCTTATAAGGTGCTTTTTTTATACTTCATGGCATGTTTAAAAATGCCATTTTCACTCGGATGGTCATCTAACACCGCGTCCTAACTACACGTGACTCGACTCGATAACTAGACAAGTTTTATACGAACTATAAACTACACGACAGTAGATAATGTCAGGCGATTATGTGCTTTATTCAATGTTAAACATGTCCGATATGACTTTAAATATCATGTTGCATGACCTTATAGACATGCTGAAAGCAACAACAGACGGTTTACCTCTTAAAATAAATTAAAGCAAAGATGTCCGTTTACAATTTCATAACAGAGATGTTATCAGCCACTCAGCGAGCACATGTAATGATGTTACAGAGAGCCCGCCCACACACGCTTCTGATTGGCTGTGATATTTAATTGACGCTGTCTAGTGTGGACACCCTAATTGCTTGTTGCTGGAAGTTAACAAAAAAAAAATGTATAGAAATATTTAAAATTCCTCTTAGATTTCTGTCTTTTGAAATCTGTTCTGAATTTATATATCGTGCCAAAACAAAAAGTAAAATATTTTATTCCTTATTATTTTAATCCTAGCCTTGAATTTATATAGCATATTGCAAAAAAAAAAAAAAAAATGGAAAGCGGATGTAAAATTGTACCAACTGTGCATATTAGTAAAAATGAATAATATAAGTTGCTGTTTAAACTTAGATTTTCCTGAATGTCATGAATTTATATTTTGCACCAGTGTCACGGTGCGGTTTAGGGGTGAAGGATCACTTGACAAGAATATAAAATAAACGAGTTTAATCAAACATATATATATATATATACAGGATAAGTATCTCGGGCAGGTAGGCAAACGGGCAGATGAACTAAACCACGTACAACATGGACGAGATCGGACAAACAGAACTGAAACCACAGGACTTAAATACTTAGTTACTTAATAAACAAGACACAGGTGAAGACAATAACACAATTAACAAAAGTAGGTCCAAAGACGTGACAACCAGAAATGTATACAAATCTAGTACTTTTTAAATTTAGTCTTTAGGACTTAAATACATAAATAAATATTTATTTATTATCTGTAATTAAATAAATGAATTAATGAATAAATAAATAAATAAATAAAATATATGTGTAATACGATATATGTAAGATATGTAAAAGAAAAATGAGTCAGGTCTTTAAAATAATGTATATCTTAAATAAAAATAATCAGGTACTCAAGAGAAAGCGAAGACGTTTTTAAGAGATAAAAAAATATCCTGCATATTATACTTATCTTTATTTAATAACTTATTTACTTGTATAGTCTATTTTGTTGCTGTTTTCATTCTTTTATTTTTTTAGTCATTCTGATTTTAATTTTATTTGTCAATATTTTATTTGTTATTTAGCATCTCTAAAAATATATATTTTTGCATTTTCGTTCTTTTCATTTGGACATAAGTGGAATATTTGCGCTTTAAAAAAATTAATTTGTCGCATCCCAGGACTATTTAAGTTAGAAAAAAGTTTGCTATTGCCATTTAAGTCTTGAAAATGGGTTCATCTGTGTTGATTATTAACGAACTCTTTCCCCCGGGTTCAGGAGCTGATCACCACGCTGTACATCGGGTTCCTGGGTCTGATCTTCTCGTCGTATTTTGTGTATCTGGCGGAGAAAGATGCGGTAGACGAGGAGGGGAAGACGGGTTTTTCTAGCTATGCCGATGCTCTGTGGTGGGGTGTGGTGAGTTTTTTTCTTCTTCTTTAAAAACTTGAGTTATTGGAGTTGACAAGCAGAAAAACACTTGCTCGCAAGACCAGTTTCCATCTGATGATTGACTAAGGAAGTCTCGCAGGTTAAGCTAGTCGGTCTGTTCAGCGACCACAAAGAACTGCTTTTCACAACAATTGTGGTCTACCGTAAATCGTTTGAGTTGTTCAATGCTAGGTGTGTTTGTGGTTTTTACGTAATTAAAATCCATCTAGAAATGCCCTCTGGAGATCTGGCGTGACCTCGCACACGAGCTAATTTCAGCGAGTTTGAATGTTCATCAAGTATGTTTATAACATATGCCCGCGTTCTCCACCACATTTCATGATGCATTGTGGGATTGCGTTCTCCATGAATGCTGCCTCCATGAATTTGGCCAGTGTTATATACCTTATATGGTTTTCCTATGCTATGCACCTTAAACTGCTGCCTGCTTTGCTCAGTGTTAGCTGAACAGTAATGTATTTTGTGTCTCAAACAGCCTATATGTGACATCGGCTCAGGTCTGGAGAGGTTCGCGGTCTTTCTTCGGGATGGTGGGAATGTTTACATCCACAACAGATTTAATCGAGGCTGTAAAATGCGTTTAAATGTCCAGCGATTTTCTTTATTCTGCATTTGCAAACCGCACGAGAAAAGAGGGCCATAAAACATCCAGCGACCCACTCGAAAGGCCGTTGGAATCGGCCCTGGATGAAGTTTCCAGCGCAGTTAATTAAAAAGCTGAATTTAGTGTGAACCGTAATGAGAAACCAATCGTACGGCTGTACGGGGGAATCTGAGAGCCACAAAAGCTTGGCCAATGTGCCTTTCACCTCTCGCTCAAAGCGCTTTCTTCTCCGTGCCTTAAAGTGTCGGATTCGTTAATTAAACCTTTAATTGCGGAGGCTCTACCTCTCCGTGAAGAGGGTCAGAAAGCGTATGGCCACCCGTCGGCTCTCGAATCCCGGACAAAAGCAGTTGTTTGTATGAAGGAGGTGGCATTGAGAAACCCTCGATGGGGGTCGTCTGGCTTTTGTCTCTGTGAAGTCCATAAAATGCGAGATTGAAGGGAGGAATTATAGATGGACTCGACTTGAACTTGGAACGAAAAAAGTTATAACTGAGGAACACTGTATTGAGGATTTATTGGTGACCCCGACATGCCTCATTTACGTATTTGCTTTTGTCTCAGACTTTATTATTAAAGAGAATAAAACCAGACATGAATGAGTCGATAATTGTCATGCTGTGGTGTAAAAAAAAGTTTATAAAGTTCATAATTTCGATGGGGATCATCACGCTTGAAGTATGAAAAAAATATGATAGCAGGGAACAATTGCAAGTGGAACTGAATTGAACTTGGTAATGAAAAATCAATGAAAAGAGTAACACTTAAACACTTAATAAAACCATACACGACTTAATCAACAACTGCTATCCAATAAGTGTACAGTGGTATAAAATGCATGTTGAAATCATATTAAGATAATATTGAGCACTGTTTGAGACACTGAGATCTGCAACTCTTAAAGGAGCCAGTTCTATTTTAGGTGTTAAGAATATATATTTGTGGTATAAGTAGCATATCATAAGTAAAATACCTCCTTTCTCAGGAGCTCTGTCAAAAACTGGTCAAATTTGGTGTAGTTAATATTCACGAGCCTCTCTTTTGATTGGCCTGGTTTTTTTTGAGTGACGCATAAGCTGGCCAATTAAATTTAACGCTAGATGCAAAACAAAGGGAAGACTGAGGCCCTTTTTTACGCTCGCGAGATTGCATGTAATATTTTTTTTTGTTTTTTTTCAGTAGAAATGTTTCTCTTATTCATCTAATCGTATCGGCCTTTAAAGAGATCTCGAAAGAAGGGGATTCACTTTTGTCTCTTTGATGTCGCAGACCAGACATTGAGGAAGATCTCATTCGTGTTTTGTTTCTTTCTTTTGGGACATGGCGAGCGAATGGGAACCGTTTGGTTTCTGGTCTGTGTTTTTCTTTTCTGGAGTTGCAGGTGCAGACCACAGCTGGCGCGACACATCCCAAGCCGTATGATGAAACAACATGAATCATAACCGCTCTCGCCAGGCGCACGAGTCCTTGCTAACTTCACAAAGCTGCTGCTGTTTCCTCTGGCCTCTGGTTTTCTTTTGAGATGTTTTTTTGTGCATAATAAAACTCTTCAAATGTTACAAATCTTAAGCGATTTCTGAAAGAACTGTAGTGTTCAACAGTTTGGAAAAAAACAAAAACCAAGCCCACTTTAACAGCTTGAATAAGTCAAGTATAAGTTATTAACAGTGGCGTGAATGTATCCAAATGTTTGACTGCTAACATATTTACGATTATAAAAACAGATAGATTTTGCGTCGGATGATTAATTGATTAATAGAGCGTTCCGGTCATGCCAAAACATATACACGATATTCTAGTAGCAATATTTCTCCGGTCGCTCGTAAACATGTCAGAATGCATAAATCTTGATCGAAAAAGAAGACGAGCAGGGAGCAGATAAATTTAGTAAGATTAAAGACGAGACGGAAAAAAATAGTGCCGTAATCGCAGCCCACACGCTTGGAATACCACACACATGCAAACACACACACACACACTGAGATGTTAGCTTTGGTTTTGCCACACACGTTGAGCTTCGACTGAACTCTATGACTCAATAACTCGACGTGAATCACTTGGTTGGAGAATATTAGGGTCGAAGTCACACACACACACACACACACACCACCCATGGCACTTGAATCCCGGTGACTGTGGACTCCCTCTTGCAGCGGCCTTTGTGGTCTTTTGGATGTTCAGTGGTGGGATTAAACCCTCTCGCCTCCCGAAGCACTTGTTTGACGCCTTGTCCTACTTTAGCTCTTTTTGTCCAGTTTGAATGGGAAGAAGGCAAACACACCTCGTCACCAGAAAGCCGCCTCGAATGGACTACGCTTTCACGGCCCGCCACAGGCCTGTTTGTTTTCCTGTGTTAGCTGAAACCCCGCGTTTCGTGCTGGATTAGGGGAAAAATGAACCGAGGGTGATCTTAAATAGACGTCTTTGAAGGCATACCTTGAAATCCTTTAGTATGACACTTCTGCCACTTCCATAGAGACATTTCTGATTTGATGTTTATTTGGTGCTTCCAGAATTAAAGTAAATGTTGTGTAGATGGCTCATGATAGACGGAAGAAATAACATTTTTACAGTTTCTGTTTGCCCAAGCAGAACTAGCCACCAAGGTCTGCCAGTAGAAGTGCACCGCTGTATCGGTTTTCTGATTAATCGGCACCGATAGTTGATTGCTGGAATTATCGGCTAGTGCCAAAAATGCATCCAGGTTTAGTCTATAGCTGGAGCGGGTCTGCTGTCATTATACAGCTTGAGAGCAACCATAAATCGCAGACGCCTTGTGCTGTTTGTTTTGATATATGTCTCTAATTCAGATGCAAATTTAGCTGCCATGCCACAGAGCTCCATTCACATAGTTTTCCATTTAATTTTATTATATATATATATATATATATATATATATATATATATATATATATATATATATATCAACATTTGCTATCACTAAAACATTTTTAAACAATGGTTATTAAACTATAAGCTAACTTTAGTGATAAATCTAAGTATAATAATGAATTTTCATATTTTTAGTCATTTACAAAAGTATGGTTCAGTACAGTTTTACAGTTAGAGCTCTATTTTCGTTCAATATCCATTTTATGTCTTTAATACGTAACCGGGCCAGTGTGGTCCAGTCTAGCTGTTGGTGGACCTCTAGTTGTTTTTTTGGTCTATTTTTTTTACTGTCTTTACTATTTTTATGTGTTGTTATAGTACTCTTAAGAGCAATAGTTGTTCCTGGAGGTTGCTAAGTGTTTTCTCGTTTCTCACATCTTTGCAAACACTACTAAAAATGACTAATGTGAAACCCAAACTGTGTTTTTCTCTTAGGTTACGGTGACTACGATAGGCTACGGAGACAAAGTCCCTCAGACGTGGATTGGGAAGGCCATTGCCTCCTGCTTTAGTGTGTTCGCAATCTCCTTCTTCGCTCTGCCTGCGGTAAACACACTGACTCCTGTCTTTCTCTTTGCACACACACACACACACACACACACACTTTCCACACACAGCTTGTCTGGCGCCCCAGGGCAGTGTTTTCCTATAGAGGCCCTCCAGTAATGGGGTCCAGGGTTAATGTGGTCCATTTAAGAGTGATAGGGCCTCCAGGGGCCCCAGGGGCCCACAGTCTTCATGTTACACATTATATAACATGCATCTGCAACATTAGGCTTAAAAACAATTCCAACCAATCACACTACTACTGCAGTTCATAAAAATCTTTATATAAAATTCATGTATAGCATAGATTGACAATGATTTATTGCCTTATTTTTATATATATATATATATATATATATATATATATATATATATATATATACATGCACACAATTATAAAAATTGGAATAGGTTCTAAATTATATATATATTTAAATGAGTATATAATACTTGAATTAATATGAAAATATAAAAATACTAATTAATATTTTTATAAAAATATTAAAATAATAAAGAATAATTAAAATAATAATGGAAGTGTGTTTATATAATTAAATATTATATAATTAAAATAAATTCAAAATGATATCGTTTTTAATTGATGTTTAGTAAATTAATATAAAGCAAATAAAGTTTAAAATAAATATAACGTAAAATAATTCATAATAATATGTTTTACCATGCTGTTTATCTGTCAGTAGCAGTAATTTTAATAATGTTGTAAGTGTGAGTTTTTTCATTTTGTTTATTTATTTTGTGGTAGATGAACATTTGAACTGTCTTCCTCTGTGCGCAGGGCATTCTGGGATCTGGTTTTGCCCTTAAAGTCCAGCAGAAACAGAGGCAGAAACATTTCAACCGTCAGATTCCAGCCGCGGCCTCTCTAATACAGGTGACAAAAGACTAGACCTACGGCCAGAACACCATGACCAGCTCCTCCTTAACATACCACAAAAAAACCCCTCCGTCCACAGACGCTGTGGAGATGCTACGCCTGTGAGAAGTCGGACGGCTGCACGGCCACGTGGAAGATGTACGTGCTGACGGGGGACTACATCCCCATCATAAACTCAGAGAACTCCAGCCCGGGCAACTTCAGACGACTGGTGAGGAGAAACGCTCCCTGCTCCCTCCCCCATCAGCAAACGGATATTTCTCTGTCTAGTCTTTCAAGTCCTTTGTGTTGCGTTTTTAGTCATTGTCGTGTTCCTTCCTGCCAATTGTCCCGGCTGAGCCTCCGTAGCGGGCCGCTGCAAAAGCCCGGAACGTAAAAGCATTTTTCTAGAGAGGTTATTGTGTGCTAAGTCCTTTCTATAGGCTCCTGTGGGTTCCCAGAACGCATGTAAAGGTCTCCGAGGTAGACAGTAGAGGGTGTGAGGGGTGTTTCAAGTCAATCTGGATTAACGTCGGAGAGTAAAAATAGCACGGAAATAGCAGCATGATGTTTTGCATTTTTCAGTTTTTACAACGTTAGACAAATAGTTCATTCCGTTGGTTCTTGATTTGAAATAAAATGAAGTAAAATGAGTTTTAAAATGCATTTTTAGTGGCGTTTTCAGAGCTTGCTCTGATTTCTTTTTTTTACATAATTGAGACATAATTAAACATGCTACTGTAGAATGTAGTGTAGTGAAGATTCATTTGTTTTATTGAAACCGATTCAGATTCACTTATTCTTTTTTTACAGCAAAATATTTATTTAAATGCTGCTTTCGATCATCGTATTTTTGAGATAATTTATTCTAGTGCAGTCAAATAATTAATCGCATTTAAAATAAAAGTTTTTGTTTATATTTACGTGTGCTGTGTATATTTATTACTTCTGTATAAATGCACACACATACTGTAAATATTTAAGAAAAATATGTTACGTGCATATATGAATTGCATTTAGTTGTAATATTAATTATTGTAATTAAAAAATGTACAAGTAAATATTTTCTAAATATATACTGTATGTGTGTGTGTTTATATTCATAATAAATAAACACAGCACAATGACATTATGTAAACAAAAACCTATTTTGGATGCGATTAATCGCGATACATGTTTTTATAACAAATTTCAGAGAAAATTCAGAGAAAACTTCATTGAGTTTTCCTGTCAAAAATTCAGAAAAAAACAAAGTGACAGTAAAGACATTTCTAATGTATCAAAAAAGAATTCTGAATAAAATAAAAAATTAAAAAACATAATAATAATAAAAAAAAAAAAATAAAAAAAAATATATATATATATATATATATTTAATTTTTTAAATATTCTATTAACATTATTATTAATAATAATAATAATAATAATAATAATAATAATAATCAGCTTTGCCCTCACAGTTACAAATTACATTTTAAAATATATCCAAATAGAAAAACTGCATTTTCAATTGTAAAAATGTCACAATATGTTTTTACTGCATAAAAAAAAAAATGCATACATAATAAAAAAAAAAACAACAACAAAAAAACATCCCTGTTGAGGCTTCAAATGAGTGACCCCAAACGTTTGAATGATAATGTATATAAAGTAGTTTAATTCGTTGCATTTAGCGTAAATGTATCCGTTTGAGTTCAAAGTGAAATTACGTTCACTTATATTTGAGACTTCATATTATTAATTAGAAGTATCTCTATGACAGACATAATCAAATAGCAAATCAAAAGCGTTTCTTTAGCATTAAATAGACTACTTAATAGAGCTAACTTCTAGTTCTTATCCTGTAGCGTAACCGTATTTTCGAGCGAGCTCAGATGATGCTAAACTTCCCCGTTTGACACGGATCCAGAAGGCTTTTGCCATTCGACGTTTTAATTAACGGCGGCTTTAACCCCGCGGCGGCTTTCACAGGGCTTCTCTTGCGGAGAATCCAGGTCAGGGTGTAGGTTTTAGGTGTGAGAAGCGCGGCGAGGGACCGAGTGGTTTCTCGCTCGACCCCGCCGCCCTCTCTTTGTCCGCCGCGCACAAAGACGCAGTCAAACGCCATGATGTCATCGCGGCCGCTCTCCCGGGAGCCAAACCTTTGTGTAGCGCAACAACAACAAAAAAATCTTTGTGCAGCTCTGACTCCGAACGCACTGGGCCGTTCCCCTTCATAAACCTCTCTCATTCAGGACGGCCCGGCTTCGTTTCCCCCCCGCAGCAGTCATTCAGCCCGGAGTGACGCGGCTAATATTTCACTCGCTCGTGTAGCCGCCGCACAATTCATTAATTCACCAAAAAAGGGCCAATTTTGAATTTCATAACCGCTGGGATTTTCTCGGGAAGACACAAAGGGTTTCTTGGAGCTTTGTTTTGACTCGGACGTCATGGTTTATTCGCAAATCCTCATTCACTCGCGCTTTATTACATTACATTTATATATTAATTAGTGCCAATTGAGCACGTATTAAAGCCTTATTCTACGCTCTAATCGTACCCGATAACCCTAACTATTAATAATAAGCAGCAAATTAAACGTTTATTAAAGGAAAAGCCACGATTTACGTGTTCTAGAGCGTCACGGGAAACTGTTTTCTGTGATAATATATATTAAAATGTAATCCAGCTGATTTTTCAGCATCGACAGTGTCACATGATCGTTCAGAAATCGTTGCGATATGCTTATTTTTCGCTGCTATGCTTATTATGTGCTATTATTAATGTTGAAAAACACTTCATATTTTCGGTGGAAGCGAATAGGAAGTTCAAAAGAACAGGGTTATTTGATGATAAAAACAAAAGAAGATTTACTTAATGTGCGTTTGCCAAATAAATATAATAATAAATATTTATAAATAATAAATAAAATATTTTTTTATCTTTTTCCAACTTTTGGATGCTGGTGTATCACGGTTTGAAAAAATCCTACATCTCGCAAATAGATAAAATAACAGTAAAAATAACTGCATCAAACTGCAGGTTAGATTGATTTCCGAAGGATAAATAATAAATAAAATATTTTTTTAATCTTTTTTCCAACTTTTGGATGCTGGTGTATCACGGTTTGAAGCGTGACGCAATAAACATTTTCCTAAATCTCGCAAATAGATAAAATAACAGTAAAAATAACTGCATCAAACTGCAGGTTAGATTGATTTCCGAAGGATCGTGGGACACTGAAGACTGCGTAATGATGATGAAAATTCAGGAATAAATGACATTTGAAACTATGTTGAAATAGAAAGTTGTTGCTTTGAAGTGGGATAATATTTCAAATTTTTACTGTATTAATAAATGCGGCCTTGGCGAGCAGAAAAAGCGTATTATTATTATTATTGACTGCTGGTGTTGAATTGTTTCTCTATGAAGTCTTGTCGTGTCTCGTCTTCTCAGAGTAAGCGGTACAAGCGGAAGCCGAAGGTCACGCGTGATAACGGTTCTCTGGGTCCCGGAGGAGAACGAGCCCTCTCCATCCCACAGATCACCTACGACCACATCGACGACAAAGACGCCGTGTTTTCTGAGGAGTCCTCTGGTAGGGCAGGTTCTCTGTGCTCCGTCAGTGCATTCATTCTCTAAAAAACACCTCAAAAACGATTAAAGAAGTATTTTGGAAAGCAATCTGTCAGCTCAACAATTGTTATTTTTTACTATTTTATATATATACTGTGTATATTTATTATGTATATATAAACACAAACACATACAGCATAAATTTGATAATATTTACATGCATATATTTATATTCGTAGAATTATATTATTTACTGTATATATATATATATATATATATATATATATATATATATATATGCATGCATGTGTTTATTTATATATATATGCATAAATATACACAGTACACACACACATATTATTTAAAAATAAACTTTTATTTTGGATGCAATTAATTGCGAATAATCGTTTGACAGCACTAATTTATGTACTATTTATTAATATTTTGAAGTAGCTTTTATATTTTAGTTTTATATTTTCACATTTGAATTTAACTTTTCGTATTTTATGTGCGTTTGTAATTTTTCTTCATTTCTATCCATCTCGAATTTATTTAATTTAGTTTTAATTTACAAATGTTAGTTACTTCATGTCGCTACTTATCTTCAACTTATTTATGTTATGTACTCGCCCAGGCGACGTTTATATCAAGTCGTCATTTTATTTTTGTTTCATTTTTAAGTTTGTTTTTCCATGTAATATTTATATTTTGTTTTATTTTTTTGTTTTGATATTTATCTAATTCATAGTTATTTAGCTTTATTTCAAGTAGCGGAAATTATTTTTGAACAGGTTTAGTTAACGATAATCACTAATCACTGTCTTTAGCCCAAGTAATATTTATTAATTTCTATTTAATTTTTGTTATTTTATTTATTGCATTTGATTGAGGACGTTTTCAAATTCAAAGCTTTACACAGTTTTATTAATTTATTGAGGCATTTACACGAAGGCTTTTCAGAATACATTATACATTGAATATTAAGTTTTTATTTTCATTGTAAAATAACATGGAAAATCATTTGGCATTTTTAGTAGTATTTGTTTTTCTATATATTTTTCATTCGGTACTGCAATTTTAATTTTTAAAAACTTATTTGAAAACTTCCTTAATCAGATACTATAAAAATCCAATCAAATACAGCCAACTGGAAATATTAAAATAAATTAATTAAAAATATTTTTAAATACATTTTAAAACAATTGTAAAACAATGCAGCTTTTTTATAAATTTATTTCGATTTTTTTTTTTTACTTTTTATTGGGGAAATATTGCGATCGTCATTGTGATTATTTATTTGCATTTAAATCTATAAGAGGAAAAGCTTGTTCCCGCTGTTTCTTTTTACCCGTGTCACATGAAAAGTGTATCCGTTAAATGAATTAGACAGCGGCAAATCTAAGCTTGATTTTATTAGAGACCAGCGTATGACGTCTGACTCGTGTCAGACAAATTCAACAGATACATCTAATCTGGCTGCAAATAAAAACTAGCAATGCATGCAAAAATGAGCAAAGTTTCTTCTTCAGCGGAGCGTTCGGTGCAATCCATCAACCACAAAACGACACAAAAGAGGCTCTCGTCATTTATTTCCTCCGTTCTCGTACCGCGTAAATTGAGCGGAAGCGTTACGCCAAGCGATAAAGAGGACAGAAAGATGAAGAGCCAGAGTTTTCCGTATTGAATAGATGTCATTTTCCACAGGCGAGTGGAACGCATCCGGTCCCCTGCTAAACCGGTCTCTTAATAAGAGCGCTTTTATGAGTTTTCCTGTCAAATGGCTTCATCGTAAAAGCAAAGGCATTAACGCAGACGGTCCCCAGCAGAGACGCCTCTTCTGAAGCTTAATTACGACCGAAGAGGGCAAAGATAATGAAATCGCAGCACATGTCTGCAGGCCTTTGAACTCGGAAAGATGAAAACGCGTGCGGCGGTCTGCCTTATCAAAGTCACCGGCGCGGCCTGTGAGACGTTTGAGCGGACGTCTGTTTTTGGCACGAGCGTGGAACGTTTTAGGGAGAATAAAATGTGTCGTGGTTGATCAAATGTTACGTGTTTTTCCCTTCACGCAGGCATCACAAAACTGTTCCGAGCGTCAGGTGAGAGCTTTCTCTCCGTGCTGCTGTCATTCGCTGCTTGCTGCCGCCGTTGTGTTATTGTGGCGCTTGCTACGTAAAGGCAAAAAATGCATGTGTTACAAATATTCAAGAATATTAAACAAGTTCAGTTTCTAAGGTCTCTAAATGATTTGTTTCTATTACAGGGCTCTTTTAGGACAATTAGAAATGTACAGAATTCCATCTTTTTACTTCTGTGCCACATAAATAAGAAATCAGCAATCAGCAAAATATCTGCAAAATTAAAACAAATAAATGGATCTTTTTTTTTAATTGGAGGATTGAATATTGTATGCTTATATATGTATATATATATATATATATATATATATATATGTATACATATTATATACACACACACACACACACACACACATATATATATATATATATATAATATGGCAACTAGTTAAAATTAATGTATAATGTTTTTGAGGAAGTGCTGTCAAACTATAAATTGTGATTAATCGCATGTAAAAGTTTTTGTTTACATAATATATGTGTTTACTGTGTGTGTGTGTGTGTGTGTGTATATATATGACACACATATACATTATATATTTTGAAAATATTAACATGTATTTAAATGTATACATTTATATTCGTATCATTTATATTATATAAAAATATACTTAATATATAAATATATTTCATTAAATATATACATATATACGTGTGTGTGTGTGTGTGTGTATATATATATATATATATATATATATATATACACACACTTAGTACACACACATAGTACACATACTTTGGATGCAGTTAATCACAAGTTCATCATTTGACAGTATTAATTTAAGGTAAATGTTTTCGTGGTGTTAAATAATTGAAGTATAATAATGCTGATTGTAACTGAAGTCTTGAGGCACTATGAGGGCCATCCGCGAACAGAAATGTACCTAAATGAAATGTCAAAGGTCACACAAATGCCAAATAAATGAAAGTACAGACAGATTTGCTCATGTTGCAGTGCTTTTTGACATCTGAACTTTCCTATCGATCGTGTTCAGCCTCCGCTGCTCTTTCTGGTCTTGTTTTTGTGGCACAGCATGATCTTTAGCGCTTTCTCTTTGTGTCTGCATGTGAACAGACCGCCAGCGCTCGTGGTCGGCTTTCGCTCTCAGCTGTCCGTCTTCTCCAGGTACTCATCTTTCTTTTTCTCGCCTTCATTTTGCAAACGCTCTCCCGCTTTTCTTCCGTTTCCTTTCTTGGGTTTTCTTCAAAATGCATGCATTTTCTGACTTATATCATTCTAGACACCTAAATGCTTCTTGGATTTTGTGGTTTGATGAGTGTGTTGTGATTCTGTGTACAGTTAAGAAAAAACTGGACGGCCCTGATATCTCACGAAACAACAGCCTGGTGGATGAGCTGGACTTCACGGCTGAAGACGTTGCTCTTCCTGTGGTTACAGACGCTTCACAGTGAGTTCCTCTGGTTGTTATCTATCCATCGAACACTTGCTTCACTCAAAGTGGCATTAAATGTTAGCTTTTGCCCCATTCATGTGTCTCGTGTGAGAACTGCAGGCTGATGTTGATTGTTTTGATGGTATTTGTGTATATGGTGTAAACATCAGATGCATCTGGATTTTCTACTTTTTCACATCATTTCATTTCTCTTTTAAAGCATTCTCACTTTTCATCCTTTCTCATCTGAAACGTCTCAAGATCTGCCTGTCCCTCAGCTGTGAGATGAAGGAAAGCGCCTCTTTCTGTCTTTCAGTCTGTTGAGAAGCCCGTTTGTGGCGAAGGAGGAAGAATCAGTCTGTACTCAGCACCTGAATACAACCAGGTACTGTTTCTGTCTGCTTCCTGTCTCTTTCCTGCCTGTCTGTTGTCTGTCTTCTGTCTGTTTCCTGTCTGTCTTCTGTCTGTTTCCTGTCTGTCTCTTGTCTGTTTCCTGTCTGTCTGTTGTCTGTCTCCTGTCTGTTTTCTGTCTGTTTTCTGTCTGTTTTCTGTCTGTCTTTCTGTCTGTCTCCTGTCTGTGTTTCCTATCTGCCTCTTCTGTCTGTGTTTTCTCTGTCTCCTGTCTGTTTCCTTTCCTGTCTGTTTCTATCTGCCTCTTGTCTCTTCCTGTCTGTTTTCTGTCTGTCTGTCTGTCTGTCTGTCTCCTGTCTGTTTCCTGTCTGTTTCCTATCTGCCTCTTGTCTCTTTCCTGTCTGTTTTCCTGTCTGTCTCCTGTCTGTTTCCTGTCTGTTTCCTGTCTGTCTCCTGTCTGTCTCCTGTCTGTTTCCTGTGTGCTTCCTGTCTGCTTTCTGTCTGTCTCCTGTCTGTCTCCTGTCTGTTTTCTGTCTGTCTCTGTTTGTTTCCTGTCTGCCTCTTGTCTCTGTCTTTTCTGTCTGTCTCCTGTCTGTTTTCTGTCTGTATCCTGTCTGTCTCTGTCTGTTTTCTGTCTGTATCCTGTCTGTTTCTGCCTCTTGTCTCTTTCCTGTCTGTCTGTCTGCCTCCTGTCTCTGTATCCTGTCCTGTCTGTTTCCTGTCTGTCTGTCTCCTGTCTGTTTTCTGTCTGTCTCCTGTCTGTCTGTCTGTCTCTGTCTTTCCTGTTGTCTCCTATCTGTTTTCTGTCTGTCCTGTCTGTCTCTTGTCTGTTTTCTGTCTGTTCCTGTCTGTCCTGTCTGTCTGTTTCTGTCTGTCTGTCTGTCTCCTGTCTGTTTCCTGTCTCTGTCTGTCTCTGTCTGTTTCCTGTCTGTTTCCTATCTGCCTCTTGTCTCTTTCCTGTCTGTTTCCTGTCTGTCTCCTGTCTGTCTCCTGTCTGTCTCCTGTCTGTCTCCTGTCTGTATCCTGTCTGTTTCCTGTTTGTTTCCTATCTGCCTCTTATCTCTTTCCTGTCTGTTTCCTGTCTGTCTCCTGTCTGTTTTTCTGTCTGTATCATGTCTGTCTCCTGTCTGTTTTCTGTCTATATCCTGTCTGTTTCCTATCTGCCTCTTGTCTCTTTCCTGTCTGTATCCTGTCTGCCTCCTGTCTGTATCCTGTCTGTCTCCTGTCTGTTTCCTGTCTGTATCCTGTCTGTCTCCTGTCTGTTTTCTGTCTGTCTCCTGTCTGTTTTCTGTCTGTCTCCTGTCTGTTTCCTGTTTGTTTCCTATCTGCCTCTTGTCTCTTTCCTGTCTGTTTCCTGTCTGTTTTTCTGTCTGTTTTCTGTCTGTCTGTCTGTCTCCTGTCTGTTTTCTGTCTTCCTGTCTGTTTCCTATCTGCCTTTGTGTCTCTTTCCTGTCTGTTTCCTGTCTGTTTCCTGTCTGTTTCCTGTCTGTCTGTCTGTTTCCTGTCTGTCTCCTGTCTGTTTTCTGTCTGTCCTGTCTGTTCCTGTGTCTCTTTCCTGTCTGTATCCTGTCTGTGTTCCTATCTGCCTCTTCTTTTCTGTCTGTTTTCTGTCTGTCTGTCCTGTCTGTCTCCTGTCTGTTTCCTGTCTGTTTCCTGTCTGTATCTGTCTGTCTTGTCTCTTGTCTGTATCCTGTCTGTCTCCTCTCCTGTCTGTTTTTCTGTCTGTATCATGTCTGTATCCTGTCTGTCTGTTTCTGTCTGTTTCCTGTCTGTTTTTCTGTCTGTCTCCTGTCTGTATCCTGTCTGTATCCTGTCTGTTTCCTGTCTGTTTCCTGTCTGTCTCCTGTCTGTCTCCTGTCTGTTTCCTGTCTGTTTTCTGTCTGTATCCTGTCTGTTTCCTATCTGCCTCTTGTCTCTTTCCTGTCTGCTTCCTGCCTGTCTCCTGTCTGTCCCTTGTCTGTTTCCTGTTTTTTTTCTGTCTGCCTCTTGTCTGTCTCCTGTCTACTTTCTGTCTGTTTCCTGTCCTATGCCTTTCATTCTGTGATCAGCCTGGATGATGAAATTTACTTTCATTTTTGTCTCTCAGCTGTTTTGATTTTGAACTTAATTTTATTTAATGTATTATGTTTATTTAAAGAAAGTTTTATCATTTAGTAAGCCTCAATTCAGCGAAGTAAAAACTCAATTCAGTGAAGTTTAAATCTATAAATCTTTATGTAGATTATTTTACAAAACATCAAGGCTGCCGTGATGCAGTCATGTTCACAAGAAACAGATCTTGTTTAAATGAGTCTGACTCTGTGTAATTTGTGAATAAATCATTCAGATTCTAGGAAAAGTAATAGAAATTAGTAAAACATTTTAAGATTTTGGAAAAAGTCGTACTAGATCCATAGACATTTTCCACTATATGTATATACTTTTAACAAAATCTATATACAGTTAAATCCTAGAAGTTCTAGTGTCCTAAAATAAGTTCTGGAAATTAATCTTTGCTAGAAAATGTGAGAACCTTGTGTGCCTCGGTTCATCTGATTCACTGAGAATATAAATGAATGATTCTTTCACAAATTCACGCAGACAATTATTTGACCACTGAAATGATCTTTGCCCAAACTTTGGCATCCATGAAATGTTAAATGAGTCAGTCTGTGTCAGTAGTTCAGCATTTGCTTGGGCTGGACACGCAGGTCTGTTTCTGAGCCGCACCCATGAAAGCGTTTCATGTGACCTCCTTGCACTTCTTCTGCTCTCTTGAGGTTGTCCCTGATGAGGTGTGATAGCATGGGCCTGTCCGAGGAAATGAAAGGATATCACTCTCATTAGGGCCTTTGAGAAGCCCTGAATGGGGCAAATAAAGAACAGGAAGGGCGTGAGAGAGGAAGTGGCCGTCCCATGGTGTAAAGGGATGCTGGGTGTAGACGCAGAAATTTCATATTTTTATGACATTTTAATAAATAGTTCACCCAAATATTAAAATGTGGTAAGAATTCGCTCACACGTGCCATTCAAGATTAGGATGAGTTTGTTTCTTCATCAGATTTAAAAAAAAAAAAAAAAAAAAAAAAGCATTCCGTTAATTTCTCACCAATGGATGTGAATGGGTGCCGTCAGAATGAGAGCGCAAACAGCTGAGAAAAACATCACACTAATCCACTCCACTCTAGTCCATCAGTCTTATGTTTTATGAAGACACGAGCTGTGTGTTTGTGAGAAACAAATCCATCACTTTTTCAGCTAAAATCCATAGAGTCCATAATTCATAATA
The DNA here is from genome assembly GCF_018831695.1 of Puntigrus tetrazona. Lineage (NCBI taxonomy): Eukaryota > Metazoa > Chordata > Actinopteri > Cypriniformes > Cyprinidae > Puntigrus > Puntigrus tetrazona. Next base: position 1,948,377 of record NC_056723.1, on the reverse strand, counting down.
CAGCTCTTTCTAATGGTTTGGTTTTCTCACCCGGATCAGCTGAGAAATCAAGCACTGTTTACAAGCCGAAACGACTCTAAATAAATATGTTGGTTGATTTTGCAGATGGACTTTTCTACCTCACAGTAGAAAGCTTTATTATGGAGTATTTTAAACGGTTTTTCACTTCTCAAGATGTTAATGGTTGAACTGGAGACATGCGGATTACTTGTGTATTATTGTGATGTTTTTATCAGCTGTTTGGACTCTTATTCCGACGGCACCCATTCACATTCATTGATGAGGAAGTGATGCACTGCTGCATTTCTCCAAATCTGATGAAGAAACAAAATAATCTCGGATGGCCTGAGAGTGAATACATTTTCAGCAGGTTTTTATTTTTAGGTGAACTTTTCCTTTAAATCAGAGACTGAGCCAAAAGCATTGTTTAGTAGCTGTTCGTTATTTTACAATCCCTTTGTTTCATAAGCATCATCTTTGTGGATCAGATTATGTGTTTTTCTGTTTAGCCTTCTCTCTTAATAAGTGTAACATCATACAGACATACCTTTCAGGTCCGCCCTGGATAAGGTTGGTTTGACCTTTGACCCCATGGGTGACGCAGTAAACGGTTTCACATCAGCCTAATCCTGAAATCTCCATCATTATGGAGTTAAAGCCAGACTTAGAATCTGAATGAACTTTTGTGAAATGTTCCACTACAGTTATTTCGTCTGATTAGCGAACGCTCAACAAAAGCGTGTTGTTCTTTTAGATATTCGGTCTAGTCTCGCCAAGAATGAACGGAGTGGGAACGCACAAAACATCTCTGTCTGAGAAGACGTCTGATGAGAGGATGAGGTGGAGGAGGAGAGAGCATGAAATCATCTCTGACTCATGTGCACGCTGTGAATAACTTCAGTCACGGATATAATATAGAAATCTGAGAGCTCAGCATCTCAATGAACTTTCTCTCTTTCTTCTCGTACTATGTTCACAGTATGCTAACTCAAAATACAATCAGAGCACACTGCGTAGGATACCGTATCCCACAATGCAATGCACTCGACTTGATCTTTCATTTCTAATATGATACATGGAAAAAGTTAATAGCAAAAGTAATACCATAAAATGCAAAATAACAATTTTAAATTTACTCTATTAAATACATTTGTAACATATATGCATTATATGTAGCATGAATGATGATATGTGTGTATATATATATATATATATATATATATATATATATATATATATATATATATATATATAAATACATCATTTTTATATTTCTATTTTTAACATAATTAAAAATGACTAAAAACCTTAAATACATTTTAAAAAGTAATAAAAATGATAAAAAAAAACAACAACATAAACTTAAAAATAAAAACAAAACATTATAAAAATTACTAAATGAGAAAAAAAATTGTGATGTTAAAATAAAGGTTAATACATTTATTTTTAATATCATTGATGATATGCTTTTTTCGAATCAAAGGTCATTTTTGTCTCAATTAAAGTGTGATTTTTGATTCTATATTTATTTTAGTTGTTTAATCACATCAGCCATCTGAACTGTGCTTTATAAACCGTCACAGTGATGTTTCTTTATGCACCAAAGAAGTATTTTTACCAATATGTAAGTCAAAAGAAAATTAAAATTTTAAGTCACCTTGGACAGAAGCCTCTGCTAATTGAATAATAATGAATAATGTAAATGTAAAGCATTTTTTATGCTATTTGTCCACATTATGCAGCACAAAATATTACCCTGTGCTTGTTTTCCGAGCACAGGCCCGTCTGTGTCCTTTCCTCCGTCCTCCACAATCCCAGAATTCCTCAGTGATATCATTGCTGGAGCCTGTGTGTGTCGGTTCGTCAGGTGGACGTCAAAGAAAGCTCTTTTCATGAGGGCTGAAGTGAAAGCGCGGGATTTGTAGGGGCTTGTGTCACATTAATGAGTTGCTGTGGCGTCGTGAGAAGATCTTTTACTCTCTTCAGGCCGTTTAGAAACGAGCTGAGCACTTAAAGCTCCTGCTCAAATATCATTCAGGATTTCCTCCAGATTTATAGCTTGTGTAACGGACTGTCCAGCTTGGAGCTTATTCTGTGTATTATTATTAATAGTATAAACTTCATTCATGTGTCTGTATATGTGTGTGTGTGTGTGTGTGTGTGTGTGTGTGTGTGTGAGTGTATTATATTGTATACACACATTTACACCAAACTACATGTGTGTATAAAATTTCACAAACTTAAAAAACAACATTTTTAATATATATATATATATATATATATATATTTATTTACACAAATTTAAAAACATATAACATTTAAAAACAATATCTATTTCTATTTACTTAAGTATATTATATAAAATACATATTGATTCATATTACATGCTTATTTTAAATTAAATGTTTTTAATCTAACACACACACACACACACATATATATATATATATATATATATATATGTATATATATATATATATATATATATATATATATATATATATATATATATATATATATATATATATATATATATATATGTATGTATATATATATATATATATATATATATATATATATATATATATATATATATATATATATATATATGTATATATAAACATACATGTTACATATATGCTTTTTGGAAAAACAGTATATCTATTTTGCTGAAAAATTAGTATAATATTTAATATATAATATTTAATATTTTCTGCTATATATATATATATATATATATATATATATATATATATATATATATATAAATACATTTATTAATACATATTACATGCTTATTATATATTATATATGAAATATATGTTTTAATATGCACACACATATATATTTGTGTGCCAACGACAGCCAGTCCGCCCACTTTTTCCTTTCTTTTTTTTCTTCTCCAGGACTGTCCTCTACGTCACAACAAATCTTTCGGTAATAAAAAAAACCCCCAAAAAAGATGGGAAAGAAAAATAAACACAGGAAATTGCTGTTTCTGCAGCGCGGCTCCGTTCAGGGAGTCATCTTTTGTTTTTAAGCGGGGTCGTGCAGGGCGTGTTTATTTTCTTTGAGCTTGACCTCTGACCCCCCCGTCATTCCCATCAAGCCCTTATTAGTGAATATTAAAATGTTTGTCTTTTGCTTTGGTTGTAATCACGCGTCAAATCATTCGACTCTTGCGCAGCGCGGGTGTTTTTGTTTGCGCTCGGGCGAGCGTTGTTTCTGTTGGGTGTTTTGGTTCGCGGCGGCGCTGTGAAATTGGTGTAATGTGGAGGTAATTGTAGGTTAATGAATAAATAAACGTAAATATTAGTATAAACGCTGAGAGCAGATGGAATTACTGTTAACTTGGCGAGTGATTCTCGACTGCTGGGTTATGATTAAACGGGTTTGTTGGACTATAATGTGTTTGTGCTCTGATTTATTTATAGGAAAAAAAACGAAAAAAATTGGACAGTGATATGAACAATCATAACCACCATCATCATTTATTTTATTTACTTAATTTATACAATTATTATATTATTGTGTTTTATTAATTACACTAGTTTTAAGATCCAATTCCAATTCTATCTCAAATGTTTACTTTAACTCTATTTATATGTAGTCCCTGTGTGTTTTAGACAGTATTTAATACATCAGTCTAGTTTCTAGCTTTTATTAATCAGGAAAATGCACATGAAATGATTATATATATATATATATATATATATATATATATATATATATATATATATATATATATATATATATATATATATATATGTATATATATATATGTATGTATATATATATATTCTATATATTTATATATTTATATATTCTATATATATATATATATATATATATATATATATATAAATTTATTCTGATAATTATTCAATTTTTTTTCTCTAAGAAATGTTGTTAATATACACTTTGTTTCGTGTGTATATATAGTATTCTAATATATAGTTAATATTATAATATATTTTAAGTGCTGTCGATTATTTGCAAAGTATGTATGTTTATTTGCAAAATATGTGTGTGTGTGTGTGTGTGTGTATTTATTTATTATGTATAATATTTTAGGAATTAAGAAAAATATGTAGATTAGGTTAAATATGTTTATATATATATATTAAATGGAATAGGATAAGTATATAAATGTATATACATGGCATACATTTAAATATTTAAAAAAATAAAAATATATAATATATATATATATATATATATATATATATATATATATATATATGCTCAATCTCTGTCTTTACATATACATAATAAATATACAGAGTACATGTTATGTAAACGACTTTTATTCTTGATGCAATTAATTGCAATCAATCATTTGACAGCACTTATATATATATATATATATAGAGAGAGAGAGAGATGAAGATGAACTAAAAGTGAAGCATCTGTACACAGGGATGAAGAGGCTTGTGGTTTTTAAAGCTGACTCACTGCTGACGGTCAGAAATGTTTTCTTCAGAGGTTTTTCTCTCTTTCATGCACCTGTACAAATATCTGCTGGTCTTTCCGTTGGCTTCGGTCTGTAATGAAAACACCTGAGCGCTCCGGCTCTCCTTCTCTGATGTGGTTTTGTCTGAGAGCGGGATGTGAGCGGCGGTGTAATTGGATTATGAGTGTGTGACGTCTGCCGAGTTTCTGTCTTTATCGGTCTTCTAGCATTTACAAAATCACGCGCTGGCGCTCTGTTTTTCTTTCCTCAACCACACGCACACACACACACACACACACACACACACACACACACACACACACACACACACACACACACACACACACACGCACACACACACACACACACACACACATAAACACACACAAACACAGACACGCACACGCACACACACACACACACACGCGCACACACACACACACACACACACACACACACACACACACACACACACACACGCGAACACACACACACACACGCATGCTTGTTCCCTAAGCAGGACACACCTGTGTCTTTGTGTGTTCAGCAGTAGGGGGCGGGGCATTGTGAAATGTGGGTGGATCTGTGGGCGAGGCTTAGGTGTGTTTGTGCTCTGCTCTGATTTGCATATTAGCATACTGGTTACTGCTTGCTGATTTTGTTTTGGTTGTTGTTATTCTATCCGTGCAATATTTATATTTTAAATTTGCGTTTAAGAATATAAATACATTATATCACACATGTTCTCCTTAGTAATGTCATGCCAGCAATAATAATGTATTTTGTTTGATATTTTTATAATTTTACTGCTTATAGTGCACAGGATAGTTTTAAAATGAACACTGTTGGAATATCAGAACTTTATTAGAAATAAAACCACAGATGTAATTTGATTATATTGCATTATTTGTCTTTTTATTTATTTTATTTTATAATATTTTGTTTAGTTTTTTAGTGCCGATTAATCGCATCCAAAATACACATTTTGTTTACATAATAAACGTGTCTGTGCACTGTGTGTATTTATTATGTATGTATAAATACACACACACATGCATGAATACATTTAAGAATATTAACAATATGTTATGTTTATATATATTTTAAAACGTATTTATATATGATATAACTCAGATGAATATAAATATAGAAACGTAAATAATTACTATATAATAATATAGAAATATTTTCAAAACATATACATGCACGTGTGTGTATTTATACATAATAAATATACACCTAACATGTAAATATTTTTTTTTATTTTAGATGTGATTAATTATGATTTATTATGTAGTTTAATTATTAAATTAAATTATATTTTATTTTGTTTTATTTTATTTTATTTTGTTTTGTTTTGTTTTATTTTATTTTATTTTATTTTGTTGTTTGTTTTATTTTATTTTATTTTATTTTATTTTATTTTATTTTATTTTATTTTATTTTATTTTATTTTATTTTGTTTTGTTTTGTTTTGTTTTGTTTTGTGCGAGTCAAGAAAGATACGTTAAAAGATATGTGTTAAATGCATTGCATCGTGGGACACATGGTCCGGTCATCCCAAAGACTACTTGCTGGCAAAAAGCAGGCAATGTTATGTTTTTCGCAAAGTCTGATGGTGCTTTCAGCTCCCAAATGCGAGCGCGGCCCCATTTTGAAGCGCATTCTGCAGAATTCCCTCCGAAAGCGGAGCAGAAGTAAGTTCGCGGATCGCATCTGTGTCCAATCAGCCGGCCATTCAGAGCCTTTTCACACCGAGTGAGTCACGTGGAAGAACGCCATGCTGTCATTGTCCTGTGAAGCGGCCAGCTCCGAGCACTGGCCTGCCGCTTGCACGCCGCTGCGAGGCTTAACGTCTTGTTTATGTGGCATCTCGAGCCTGCGAGATGTTTTTTGCGCTTCAGAGCCTCCATATTTATTGCAGATGTGGCGGTAATGCCGTTTCCGAGCAGAGTTTACGGTTGTGTTCAGGGGAATTGATGCTTCATTACACTAAGTGTTTGCAGTCGGTTGTTCTTCAGGAGTCCGGGACGTCTGAGGCCTTAGAAGGAGCTCCAAACGATAGAAAAAGAGTTTGTTAATCCGATTAGCAATAATCTACTCAAGGAGTTTTGCTGGTGTGTCTGTGAGAGAGAGAGGATGAGATCACCTGGATAAAAAAAGTGCATTTTTCTGTGTGAAAATAATACTATTATACATATATTATATATATATATATATATATATATATATATATATATATATATATATATATATATATATATATATATATATATATATTTAGTCACCTGCTAAAATAATATTTTTCAGTCAATTATATATTTAGCTGTAAGCTATTTCCATCTTTAGTGTTATAAAAAGTTCTAAAAATATATTTATTTATTTATTTAAAAAATATATACAGAAATGGCATAAAATTATACATTGCTAATTTTAATAACATATTTATTTTTACACACAAAATTTATATTTTACAAATAAAATTTATTTATTTTTACACACACACACACATATATATATATATATATATATATATATATATATATATATATATATATATATATAAATATATATATATAATTTAATATACATGTGTTTTAATGTCATTGAAAATTTAAATTAATATATGCTAATTAATGTTGTAAATGATATTGTTTATATCTGTAGTATAACATTTTCAAATAATTTTTGTAAGTCTTGAAATGATCGTTTTTTTAAAATGATTGTTCTTTAAAAATAAGGAAAATGATTCAGTATAATTATTAGTTAAAAATGTATGGTTATTATCATTCTTAGCCTTGGTTTGACTGTGTCTGAAGGAAGACTAGCGTTTCTTCCACTCCTAACCAGAGCCATACAGCCCTCATTAAGCCTTTCCCAGGGGTTTCGGCTCTAAGTGCCACTAATAATTCTTCCAATAAGTCTGGCGGGGTGATGAAAAGTGGGCCCTTTCTCACCACCACGTGTATACGAGCAGGAACCCGGCGAGGTTAAAGCGCTCTTCTGGAGCCGTTACGTGTGATGTTACCAGAAAAGCTTTGATCTCTGCGTTCATGAATCAGAAATCAGGCTTTTTCGCTCTCCTCTTTTTTCTTTCCAGCTCTTGTTTTCTTAGTTCTGCTAAGATGAGAGACAGAGCTGTCATCATTGTGCCTTTCTGCTGTTTTCTGATTTACTGGCAACCCATAATTCAGTGATTTTCTGACTTTATTTATTTATTATAGAAACAATATTGCATTTGGATTGTTGTAGTATTTATTATAATTAATTTTACTCCTTATAAAATGATTTATTCACATATGTATTGCATAATATTTATTTAAAGCATATATTTTACTTATTATCCAAATTTTTTTTTACTTTTAATTTTATATATATATATATATATATATATATATATATATATATATATATATATATATATATATATATATACATATATAACATTATAAAATTATGAAAAATAAGGAAAAATAAGCAATAAATTATAATATATATATATATATATATATATATATATATATATATATATATATATATATATATATATATATATATATATATATATATATTATAATTTATTGCTTATTTTTCCTTTAATTTTACTCTTAATTACTACTTAATTATTTTAATAAAATAATTATTTATTATAAACATAATTGTCAAGTATTAATTGATAGATTGATTTTAAAGTGGTTTTATAGTTATTTAATTATTTAACCTAATAATATATTTTTATTAATATAAAACAATTTTGTTTGTAATAAAATAATAATGTAGTTATTTATTAATGCAGTAAATAATAATATAAAAATTCTTATTATTTAATTTACCTTAAAC